>NC_079163.1:137851967-138155989 GCF_947563725.1 Argiope bruennichi
GAAAATAAATAAGACATTGAATGTATGTTAGAGAAAGTTTCTTGCTTCATATTTCCATGTTCAATGTTTACACGTTTGAAGTCCTGCATTTATCTAGAGAATTTCATCAATGACAAATTGTTTCTGTCATTCTTCTTTCAACCAACTAAAATTCAGCTAGATCATTGTCACTTAACGGAATATAGAAGAAACATTTATTTAGCATGTAAATCAAATTGAAGAATTTTTTTTCAAGTGACTTGCTAACTCAAAATTGAAATTTCTTTTGAAAATGGTATGGGGTATGCTTTCCAAAAACATTTCTCATCTTATGAACTTGGGTAACTTTTTTAGTTATTCAAATACTTTCTCTTGAGGTAGTTATATCTTATTTAATATTTGTTTGGTTACGAATGAAGCAATCTGAAGTCCGCGTCATTGCTAATAGTCAAAAAAATTTTTTATTCCCACATATGGTAAGAAATTCTGTTTCTCAAAGGCTGTTCTGTATTGTTTATAAATGCATCCATTCATGATTTAGATTCAATATATGTGAATACTTTTTGATTCACAATGGTAGAACAGGTAATGGTTCTCGTATTCTATTAACAACTGCTTTCGAGCTCATGTTTTCAAATACAATCGATTTTTTTCTCGTTTTCTTGGTCGATTTAGACTTTGTCGCTATTTTTTCACATTGATATTAGTACAAAATGCCTGTTTACAAAAAAAAAAAAAAAAATTGTTTGTAGATTTTCTGTGTTTGATAGTTTATATTAGCTCGGAATAGGATCCATTTTAGAGGTCAGATGACATTTTTCAGGTACTTCAATTATTCATTTACCATATGCGTAGAATTCCAAAAGGAATATTCATTTTGCAGTGCTTAGGAAATAATTGCCTTCTATCAAAACTTTGTTTTGTTATTTTCAAATATTTGCTCCATTGTTAATGTTTTCCGTAATGTATATTTTTATATTTATACGTTTTACAGTAATTTAAAATAAAGGAAACTCCTCTATTTCTAGGTTGTGGAGAACCGTCTCATAGAATATGTAATTTAATTAGAATTATCTCAAAGAAATAATTCTGATCATCGATTTGTGATAAAATGACTGAAAATTAAATAGCATTTATGATTTTCTGAATGGTTAAGGAAAATAAAAAATTTCATTTTTACAGAAATAAAATATTTTTTCAATATTTTGCTCTCGCTTTAGCGTTGTCATTAAAATCATGAGCTCAAAAAACCGTTTCCCTAAATATCCGTCTTACATATGAGCCAGATGCATGTTAATAAAGTAATTTTGAAGGATTAGATGTATTTTTTTTTTTTTTTTTTTTTACTTTTAAAATTTGTTAGTGCCCTCATAATGAATTATTTTACGTTTTGACTGTTTCTTATTTAACATCTGAGTTTTACAGTTATTTACTGAATTGCGTGCTTGAAAGTTCGTCTTTTGCGGATTTTACTGACTGTTCGTTCTTCTCTTTTCTCCATCTATATCCCATCGAAAAACAAAAGGAACTTTTACTGTGAAATTAACTTTTCACAAATCGCCGCTTCGGATTTGGACGTATGAAAATACTGGAAAATTGAGCTGTACATTTAACATGCTTCGAGGGAAAATTAACTAGCGTTTCAGGTGCAGTTGATTTGTTTCCTAGTCAGTCGAATCCATTAAGATATTTTACCACTCTTAAAATGGGTTTTTAATTAATCTGAGATTTAATATTAAATTTTCATGTAACTGTACCCGACGCGTATGAATTAAATAATTTTTCTGATAATAAACTCCTGAAATGTTAAGTTTCGTTGAAAATTTAACCAGCACTCTCAAATTAGGAATAATTTTCCTCATTATAATAAAATATCCTCATAATAATAATCATACTTTTATTTCCCTATTAAAATACGTATGACATTTACAGTTTAAATTTTTTTTCCCGTATATATTAATCGTATACTAAGAAACAATTTAAAATTTCTGTGGTAAAAACCAGCACAGAATGTTAAATATAAATCAAAATAATTTTGTATTGTATGTTAGTGTAATTGACGTTGTGATAGTGGGTACCATGGTTATTTTTGAATAAAGAGATATTTTTAATATCTCGTTATTCAGATATCCCATACATGATCTTTTTTAGAAATCACTTTATCTTATCCTTCTGATCTCAAAAATAATCTGGAGATAAAAATTTCGAAAATTCTTTTAAAGCTTAAATTTTACATAGAAACAGAAACTGTTTCTAACCTTTTAATATTAATCTTGATCTTAATATTATACGTTTTCGGTTTCCTTCGTCATACTTTGGGATGTACGGTAGAAAAAGGTAATAAAACAATCCAACGGGTAATTGCTTTATAGATTTTAATTCCGAATGGAAATGATAAGTTGAAGAAGCATAAATTTCTAAGTAATGCAGGATCATACGCTAAGAATAATATCTCTCAATAATAAGCTGTAAAGAAAAGGTTGAATAAATTTTTTCTGTATAAAGATTTAGAAAGTTTACATAAAATGATTAATGGTTATAAATTTATTATATTGATACAAAAAAAAAACCCGTTTCATAGTTCTGTAACATTAGTTCAATTTTCACTTCTTGGATATCTGACCTTCCAATATCTGATTACACTAAAAAACGCAAACATTAGTTCTGTGGAGCAACAATTAAATAAGGTATTTAATTCGTTTTTTATTAGTCTATCACTAGGAATACTGATGCCTGTTTATTTTAAAAAGAAATCCTGATTTAAAAAAAATAATACATGCTAGCAACATCTTAAAATAGAAAGTTAAATATGATTTTTTTTCTTTTCACTTCAGGTCAGTTAAAAAGAAGCTTGGTCTAAAATCAAATCAAATTAAATTAAATATTTATGAATGATGTTTCGCCATATTCAAAATATCCATAGGCCGCAGTGGCCTCGTGGTAAGATCTTGTTTTCGGGACTAAAGGGTTCCAGGTTCGAGACCCGATTACACCTAAGTGCAGTCATATAACTGAGTTTGGTGCACGTTAAATCCATCGGGGACAATAGTTCTCCCGCTGGTTTGGAAATTTCTAGATGTGGGGTGCCAGATCAAGTGTAAACCTCATCATCTCGCCTTGATTTAAAATGATGAGGTACGTCCCATAATAGCCCTAGTGTTGCTTTAAAACGAGACGTTAATATATGTAAACCAAACTAAACTCAAAGTACCCATTGGCTTCTTTTCGAATTTGTGAAATGAAACAAAATTCTAAAATCATAGGTATACCCAAGTGATAAACTTATGCTTAATATTCTGAAGAGGAATTTTGCTGCTTAAATCCTATTTACTTCTCATAATAGATTTTATTGCAATATTTTATTTATTGATGCCTTGTATTGTTATCTCTGGTGTGGCGACACATTTTCAATGTAGGCCCAAAGCTCAAGCGGAATTCTCCGCAACAATTTAGCAAATGAATGAAAATAATACTTTAGCGTCTTGTCAAAGTAGCCTCGATTGGAGCTGAATTCCTAACATCGCCACGCCTGGGAATATCATTGTTATCTTTTGTTAAATCAATGTGAATTTATCAAGCACTAAAGCAAGCCATAATCATCTGTTAAATAATTTCGGAATTGGTTTGTGTAGTTGTCAGTGGCGTAGAGAGTCGACTATTATTATCTTTTTGCTTCTTCCCTTTTCATATTTGCCTTGGCTCAATTAATGTAATGAGCGGAATGATCCGCACAGTTCACCATGAATGTTCAATCATTACCAGGCAGGGAATAATATGCTCTCGCTTAATGTCAACTGCCGTTACACATTTCTTGAGCATATTACGAAAAATGTCCCAAGATTTAGGGCCGAAACGATTATCATACTAATTAAATAGATCATATTTTTGAGTATAATTCGAACCTTTGCCTTATTATTATTCAGAATTTATAAAACCATTAAAAAAGAAAGGGAAAAAAGAACTGTTATACAGCAAAACTCGTCGATACATGCCATTTATTTAATGAACATCCTTAATGAATAAAGTTTGAAACATAGTCGTGTCTCTGACGCAATAGTAAATATACTATAGTCAGTGGCAACTCAAGTTCTCAGTGCAGTGAAAAGTTGCATCTCCTTACGCTCCGGTAAATATCCGGCACATATAGTATCCTCTCCTCTGTCCATCTTGCAGAATTGCAAAATCCATCACTAATAGTTTTATAGTCATTAAGTTGGTTATCTATAAACGTTTTTCAGTAATCTGAAATATATCAGATCAGTGAAGGATTAGTGATGCTTTTTGTGCGAAATATTATGTAGAAAAATTTACTATATTTGATGAGTATTACAAAATATAATACGAGTACGTTATTGGCTTCGTTACAAGATCACTGAAATTTGTATGCAATGACTAGTTTTCCATTTATAGCTTTCCATTTGTGTTTTTGAAAGCCCGAGAGGGACCTGGTTATAAGAAATAACAATATTTATAATTTGTCGAAACTACATCACACTTCATCCGGGTCTCTCTATTCTGGATTGAACATTCGGTTATGTCTCATGCAGACAACGGAATCGCAATAACCCTATTTAAATTTGATATATTTAAAATATAATAGAATCATATACTGAACCATTTAATTGAAATTTAGAACATTTAATTTCACTCAACAGGAGTGCATAGAAAGTATAATAATGGAATTTTATATGAATTAGTTGTAAAAAATGGATATTGGTTTTCAGGCTGAAATGTGGGGATATATAAGCACAATTAGCATTTTAATATTTTTGTACAATTTTTCTATTATTGCACTTCATGATGCTAAAGGGATAATTTCGCTATAAATGATAATATATCTATCAAATAATATTCTCAGTCGAAATCTCAGCAGTATGTAGAAACGCCACATCAGTCACGCAATATTATGAAATACAAAGAGATGAAAAATATTAAACTAATGACCAACAAGGACAACTATTGAAATAATTAAACGTCAATCACCATTGACCCTTTTAAGACTAATGTATTAAGCCTTAAATGATTCATTAACTGCTTTCATAATTGAAGACTAAAAGGGATGAAGTAATAAAAGCTAAAAAGTTGGGGATCGCAACACGTAAGCAAATCACATTAGTGACGTCTGTATAATTAATCCAGTTTAACTAAATTTAAATGAAGAAGACTATCATTTACTGTTCACGTTTACAAACACAAGAACGACGTCAGTACTTTACTTTATTCGTTTTATTTTTTTCTTCTTGCGAAATGTTTAGAATAATTTTATTCATTTATTATTTTTAATTCTCAGCTCTTGCCACTGACTACAAATTGTCTTCACGACGCTTTTTTAAACAAATGCACCATGCAGATACAACCGGGCAGTAATCCTTCCTTTCTCTCTACGGCACTGACCGTTACCCTAAAAAAAATATCGTTCAAATACAATCCATTTGTACGCAATAAACATTCATCACATTTCATTTGATAAGCGGGGATGCACGAACAGAAACTGTGGCTTGCCGAACATTGTGGGATTCGTTCCCGGTCGCAAGGAATGTCGTGTCGGGTGAATCCCTCGAAACGCTCGAAGAACGATGGTGATGAGGCGGAGCCAGAAGTCGAATCGAGACGCTGATCAAAGGGGTGGAACCTCTCAGCATTCTACATGTACAGTTCGGTAACTGTGTTAAAAATTCATCGCTTGCATATGTATATTTAGAATATAATTTTATTATAAACATTTGAATTGTGATTACAAGATTTTGTCAATAATATACAGTAGACTCTCCTACAACGAGATTAACAAACCGCGTATTAATGACTACACGTTATGAGCAACTTGGTACTCTTTTTGTAAATGAATTTGTCTAACAGGGCGATTCCTTGTAATGAAACTTCTTAACTTCGTTGTAGAAGAGTCTACTATATAATGTATGATTCATAAATTTAGAAGGTAGGTTTTGTAATAGGAAACCAACTATCATTTAGCTTAGTTCCTTGTTTCAAAGCTACCTTAGATGAAAAAAATTGATACTGTAATGATGAAAATGTTCAAGGAGCATTTTCTCGGTAAGTTTGATTATATTTTCTTTAATCCATCGTGCCCTACTTTCATTAAACATTCTCATAGTGCTTTCCTTTCTATATCCTTTCCGTTTACAATAAAAATCAAGAAAACTGCTCTGGCTTAAAATATTTCATTAAAATTAACGGATGAACTTTATTTAAACTGAGTTACTTTTTAAGTTGTTAATTAATGTTTTTGCATTTTTAATTTTTCGCATTTGTTATTGGGACTAAATTTTCGGGTTAAAACAATAAGACTTGTGATAAGTTCTGAGAAGCCTGATTTAATGTTTTAAATGAAAACTATTTTATTTAGCCAATAACAATAATGGAAGTAGTTCAATAGGTAAATAAAAGTATATTTATTAATGAATTTGATTGACTAATATTTCATCAAGGCCAAATGTGTGAGTTTAAAGTGTCATTTTCTTTAAGAAATATATGGCTATAAAATTAAGTCATAATGTTGAGAGAGTTTTTATGTTGTGAGAACGCCGTTACTGTTACCTTCAACTTTTTAATTTTCTACTTAATTTATTTTTAATTAAAATATCTATAATCCTATCCATAAATCCGTCATTTTCTACTAGTGTTATTTAATGTAAGAGAATATTTTTGCTGTTACCCTTGTTAGACAGAATATAATGAATTTTCATAATGTTTTGAATAATCAATTATAATTTGCAAAATTCCTAATGATGCGTAATCGTTATTCAAATCACCACATCCACGCATCAATCGTAACGTAGAAATATCAGATGAAAGTTCATGGGAAAAAAAATGCGGACAAATCGGAACTGGATTATCAAAATGGTAAACTACTGCTTAAGAGCCCCCCCCCCCCCGACTTTCGGGAGGCTGAAAACCTCAGATTTTTTCTTTGGTATTTTCAGAGTATTCTAATTGTGTACCGTAATTTATTTTATGAGAATCGCGCATCACTCTCATAATCGTTCATCATCTTTTGAGAATCTGCCCCCCTCCCCCCCCAAAAATCATTTACAGACTTGTGCGAATTTAGTTTTTTCCGTATTTGGTTCACTTACATACAACAGAATATATTTTGTTGTATAATATATAAATTTTCAAATATTTAATTATTTCACTATTTTGTTTAAAATTATTTCTACATTTTTTATACGATGTTAATTGAATCTCATTATTTTAAAAATGAGTTCTGAAGTTAAATAATTTATTTCGTTTAGTCAAATTTGTTAAACTTGTAGGCTATAATGGTTAAACTTGTAGGCTATAATTTCTGATATGTACATCGAATGATTGAATTTTTAGTAAATAAATCAATGTGTTACGTCATTTAAAACGCCAAAATCGCTTATTGTCTCAATATCTCAAGTGTCCTTCTTTATTATGGAGATTTAAATAACAATGTCTCAAATATGTATCATCTAATTAGGAGGTCAAATAAATACATAAATGCAAAGTTTAATGGCTGTTTATATTAAATTTAAAATCAATAATAAAATAAAATCTGATTTTGGTTCTTTGGAAGGAAACTTGCATTGTCTAAGGGCTCCTACACATTTGAATTCGGCCCTGTTACGAGTATATAATCTAAGTTAAAATAATTAGTATAAAAAATGTGTGGGATTGCGAATTTTTTCTAAATGCCAGTAAGAAAGAATTCGAAGTTGTCATTATTTGATGATACCGGCGAACAATGAAAGAATGAGAATTTTATTCTATTAAAAGATTCAAAGAAAATGGTTTTATAAACCAATTCAATGGAAGCATTGCTCGCAAACTTTAATTAGGTGATTAATTAAATGGTGATGATTAGGTGATTAAATGATGATGAATGATGATTAGGTGATTTAATTACTGAATAAATATAGAATGGGTAATTTTCTTCTACAAATAGTGGATGCGAATACATTGTGCAGATTCGAATTGATAACATAATTCGAGGAATTTAAAGCGCCTAATTTTCATAAGTATTTCTACTCAGATTTAGAAGTACGCAGAAATTCGAGTACGTAGGTTTTTGTTCTTTTTATTTGGCATCACTAATTTGCTATAAGTTATCATATTTATGAAAAAAATTCATATTTCAATATTTCTTTTATAGTTTGCGTTTGTTTTTAAATGACATTACAAATAAATTAATAGTAGACACATGACTGCTAGCAAATATCAAATTGGAAATTCTTTCCTTTCTATTTATAATTAGTTTTTATAATGTATAGTAAAAAAGCATAATATTTTTGTTATACTAAGTATAGAAAAAGTAATGTTATTCTGGCGAGTTGGTATAAGCGGGGATAGAACCTGGGACCTTGTGGTTCGCAGCCCAGTAACATAACCGCAATACAAAAACAACTGCTCGTGTAGCGTAGCTGTTAACTGGCTTATAAGCTATTCACTACATTATTTTAAACTATCCCGAGTTTTTGATGCATCTCCACGTTTTATTTTGACTTCCTTGTGGCCTAATATATCATTTTTGGAATGTTATTTGTCTGTGAACAAAATCACTCAAAACTTCATCGAGCTAAGTGAATGAAATTAGATATCTAAGTTCTATCAAGAGAGTTTAAATACTAATCCAGTTTTGGATCAAATCCGTCTAGGATTGGTAGTCTGTCGATCTGTGTATTTGTGGATGTGTGGATGTAATAATTCAAAAACATACGAGAGTAATTTTTTTTTTTATGAACTTAGTCAAAATTGTAAATGTTGGTAAAATTTTGGGGCCAGTCAATCAAAAGGAAAGAGTCCAAATGCGCTCTCAATGAAGATAAACACAAAATGCATCATATTTTTTACGTGTACTAGACAGTGTTCCAGCTTTTTATTCCCATAGAAAATTATAATCTTTATTTGGGTATCCTATCTACTAATGAATTTGATATGCCAAAGGGAAAAGGAATTACTGAAAAATTGAAAATTTCTACAGCCATAAATTATTGGGAGTGTTGAATATCTAGGATGTGACAATAGGCACCTGGTCTTGGTCTACCCAACGACCAGCCTACCCGAAAGAGTGTAAGACCTTGAAGGTTGCCGGGGAGAGAACCATTATTTATTGAAGAGCTTACAGTCAATGTCAAAACATTTAGAAGGCAATGATTTCGCTGACATTATAGAAGTAATGAAAGAACTTAAAAAGGTAACGACCGAGTACCCTTTACTCTTCTCACAGCTTAAAAAACTAAAAACCGCAAACACTGTTATGGAAAAACTGGACATACTCATGAAGGCATTCGATAACCCAAGTCAACCTGTCATTAACTAGTTTTCTCCTGCAATAGCCTTCGCATAGTCTACTGGAATGCAAATGGCATTAACAATAAAATAATTGACCTTCGTCATTTTGTAAATAAGTATAACCCCGATGTAATCCTACTGCAAGAAACCCACCTTAGGCCACAAAGAAAAATTTTCCTGGCAAACTGTTTCTCATATTACAGTTACAGAGCTAACCAGGCTGGCGGCGGTACTGCAATTTTAATTAGAAACGATTTACCTCACAGTGAGGTAGTGAGGTAGGTCCCCCCACCTTTACTACAACATGCAGAAGCAAGCGTGGTAAAATTAAATTTCAAAAATCAAGATCCAATAACCCTAATCTCTATTTATATCCCCCCTAGTGCAGATAATTAAAATTTTATTTTCGCCATTGAAAACCTGATGCAAACAGGACCTAATCAAATAATTTGCGGAGACTTTCAAGCTCACCACGTTAGTTGGGATTGTAAGCATAACTGCCCAAAAGGTAATTCCCTAAAATCATTCGCCCTTCAGGCCGGATTAGACATTATAGCACCCCCCCCCCCCCACACACACACACTAGATTTGGACCCCAGTCAGCCAATACAATAAACCTCACCTTAAAGACTTCCTGTACCCATATGAAATTCACTACTTACCTGAACTTAGCTCTGATCATAATCCCATCTTACTAAATTTTTTTCATTAAATATTCCCTGCCCAATAATCTTACTAAACAAACTGGAATAATTTTAAATTAAGCATCAGTCAATCAAAAACCCCAAACATCGATGAATTTACAAACCCAGATAAACTTGATTATTTTGTTAACATCTTCGAATCGCAAATTATTAACAAAAAAAAATCTACCGTCAAGCCCCATTATAAATAGTCAAAATTTAATTCACCCCAAAATTAGAGACCTTATTAGGGATAGAAACTTTGGCAGGAAAATTTTTTAAAAAATCAGAGACCCAGTCTTCAAGAGACTAATGAACCAACTTAATAAGGAAATTTAAAAACTTAACAATAAAACCCAAAACAATGAATTTATAAACACAGATGACGGATCAATTTGGAAACTTGTCAAAACTTTTAAACGTAAAATACAAAAAATTCCGGCCCTTAAAGGCCCTGCTAGTATTGCAATAACTGATAAAGAAAAAGCAAACTGCTTGGCGGCTAGCCTTGAAAAACAATTTAAACTTAATGAATTGAGCGATTTCACCACACAACATAATGTAAATAATATAGTCAAAAGTTTTCTCGACTCACTGCTACAAAAATTTATTGATAAACCCCCTCCCTCAACTGATGAATTAAAAGATCATATTAAAAAAAACTTAATTTCAAAAACTCCCCTGGCCTTGACAATATTAACAACAAAATGTTAAACCACTTCCGGACAATTACTTAAAATTTTTAATATAATTCATTGTATTCTCAAATTAGGACATTTTCCCATGTTATGGAAAACAGCTGCAGTTATCCCCATATTGAAACCTGGAAAAGACCCAACTGATCCCTGCAGTTATAGACTCATATCCCCTCTGTCAGCAAAATTGCTGAACAGATAATTCTCAATAGATTAAATAATTACCTAGAAGAACATAATATACTAACTCCTGAACAATTTGGATTTCGTCGTAACCTATCTACAACCCACCAATTAATTAGAGCAGTAGAATTCATTGAGGAAGGTTTTGAAAATAAACAAAAAACGGCAGCATTTTTCCTTGACATTCAGAAAGCTTCTGACAGAGTGTGGCAAGATGGCCTTATTTACAAGCTAAATAATTACAACATACCCCCACACCTTATCAAAATTATAATTTCTTACCTTAGTGATAGATCCTTCAAAATCAAAATAAACAATGGATTTTTTTATGTAATACCTATTCTTGCAGGTGTACCTGAAGAGTCTAATATAGGGCCAATTTTATTTTCCTTGTTTATTATTGATATCCCCAAGCAATTTAACACTATGCTGTGTATGTACGCCGATAACACTGCAATACTAGGTAGAAACAAAAATCCAAATTTCATCACCATAGCTTTAAACAGACATATTAAATCTTTTGAGGACTGGTTCGTTGAATGGGAAATTGAAATAAATGCTAATAAAACTGAAGCTATAGTTTTTAATAAAAGTAACTGTAAAAAGAATCCCCCACCCTCAGTCAAAATTAAAAATCAAATTGCCCCGTGGTCTAATGAATGCAAATATTTAGGCGTTATCCTAGATAGGAAATTAAGTTGGAAACCCCACTTTATTTACACAGCTAAAAAGTTTCGAGACCTAACTCGTAAATTTTATCCATTAATTTCTCGAAACTCCAAAATGAGTAGACAAAATACACTGCCTACTTAAGTCCAGTATTAACTTATGGATGCCCTGTGTAGGGATATGCTGCCAAGGCTAATTTTAGACTTATTGAACGCCAGCAAAATAACTTAATTAGAAATTTCTGCAATATGAAATACTTCATGCCCAATACAAATATGTACCGATGCCTAGACTATCCCCTTCTTAAAAATTTCATTAAAAAACTAGCTACTAACTTCTTTAAAAACATGGATAAGAATGAAGCAATAGTTAAAATCCCTAAATATAAACCAACTGCAAACTCTAGAAGACCCCGTAATATACTACTTTAATTTATCTGACCGCTCTAGTTTTTTCTTCCTAACTTTTATTATTTCAAACTGAAACTATATCTCAATAGCCAATTCTAGCTCACAAGCAGTAAAAACTCATTAAGCCCAACGGCAGCGTACCCCCGCACCCTCACACTTCTATCAGACAATCGCAATGACATTCGCCATCTCCAAATCTCATCGAAGACGGCCACGGCAAAATAGTGAAAATAAAGCTCTGTGAAGTCTCTCCTTACCATGGATAATCCCCTGCCGGGGCTAGGCCATCCGTCAACCCAACCATTGACAAAACATGGGCGATAAATAAGGGTTCGTATATTTTATAGTTCATTTGACTAAAATGGAATATTTAAACTAAACAGTTAGCAAACCAATTCTGGGTTCAGGAGACTAAGTTCAAAAGTACGTGCAGAAAGCAATAACACACATAAGCATAAAAGAATCACAATGTCCAAAAGACGGAAGACGCAGTATACTGCACAGCAGTATCAAACAAGACACCTGGTGGTCACTAGTGGATTGATTAGTATTTTAGAAACCTATGTGGAAGCAAATGCAACTTTTTTTAGTAAATATAAACAGGGCCATATATTTATAGATATATTAATATATGATTTATAATAGCTATTTATTTGTCTGGACACTTTCGAAAGTTTCATTTAACTTAGCTGCCCTTTTGGAGATGGTGAGCTTCGTTATGCTTATTTCTTTCATTATTTGTTATTATAATTTGATTTTTGAAATCCTGGACATTTTTTTAATATAAGAAATAAATTGAATGCATAAAAATCACGAGTATTATAAGCATTATTATTATTTGCATATCTGTAATGCCAATTTCAACTATTTGTTCCCAAAATATTTCACGAATGTATACTTGTGCTAAACTCGCCTCAAAATACCAATAAAGGAAAGAAAAACATGCAATTATTGACTGCAAGACTGCAATTATTTTCAGTCACTCCAAAGAACTGATAACTGATGAGTCATACAAAAGCTTTAAGATGTTATATATTTTTGAATTATTAAACTTTTTTATCTTATATAACAAATATTGGTGCAGGTGAATGATAATATGTTACTAATTCTTCCTTTTCAATTCTAAAATATGAAACTACGGAGGGTTGTATGTTGGAAGCTGGAGGCTGACTCAAGACTAAGAACACCTAAGTTAACCAAGAATTCCTCTGAAAAGTGTTCTCAGTGCACAGATGTTTCATCATGGTGGAAAATATCTGACTGCCTTAATTTCCTGTTGATACCACATTAAACCTTAACTTTCGTCCTGCTGTATCATTGGACAAATTTTCTTCGTCTACGAATGAGCTGAAAAAATTCCAAGGTAAAGAATTTTCATAATTCTAAATTTTTTCTTTTTTTTTTTTTTTTTTCACTTTTCAATTGTTGTTCTACGACGGGTTCTTGTATAACTCGCATACTGATAAATGTGGGGAAAAAATTTGATTATCATACAGAATAAATTGTCCTATATTAAGTGTAAAATTTTTTAGGCTTTATTGTTTTACCTATCATAAATAACTTTTTAATTTTTACTTTTATAAATAAATAATTTTTTATAAAAATTGGCAGTTACAAATACATTAGTCACCTTTTAACGAACAGCTGGTTCGCGAAAAGTAATGCTTCTGAAATTTTCAAATATTTATGTGCCGTTGTCTCTTAATAAGCTTCTTTAGTAAAATACTTTTAAGCTTCAAAGTTATATGAATAGAACTCGTACTATTATAGAAGTCTTACGATATTTAGAACATTGTACTATATATTATCTCTCTAATTTTCTGTTAACTTACGCAAGATTTAAATTTAAAATGGAAGAGATAAAACCTCAATACATACATACTTTTTTCATGAATTGAAACGTATTTTTTTTAAACATAATAAAAGAAAATCTAATCTTTGAACGCTATAATCTTAAGTGTACCACAGAATATTTTTTAAAAAAATGTATGCAATATTTCCAAGAATTATTCAAAAAAGAAATTCTGATTCAATTTAAAATTCAGTTTATCTTCAATCTATAAATGTATTTCTGAAAATAATTATGATGTCCAAATTTTGTACAGTTCTTCATTCCTCTAAATCCTATTCAGTAAAATGATCTTGGTAGTCTAACGTTTCAATTTTCTGAGATTGTCTTATCGAGTTATAGAATTTTTATTATCATTATTTTAGAACAATCAACGATGAAATTTTTTAGGCAATCAGTCTTGGTGAAAGTTCGTTCAAACCCTGAATGGGCGTATTTTTTTATCAAAACTGTGGACGGAGAGGTCTAAAATCACGCGTTCCCGGACTTTTTTTTCTAAAGGTATTCCAATAAATTTTCGATGGAATTTATATCGAAGCTTTGGGGTGGAGTATTCATGACATAAGGACAATTATATAGAATTCAGGAAGGCGTTCGATAAATTTTGTTTCGGGGATCATTATTCTGATAAAATCACCACTTGTTGCCAAGAGAAAGTTTCCGCACACATTGTTGTAAATTTTTCTTTTAAATGTCTAAGTATATATTCTAAACCAATCTCCCTTCAATAAAATGCAAGGTTCCTGGGCCAGTAGCTGAAATTGAGCCCCAGACCACTACCGATCCACCAACATGCTTCACAGTTGCTTTCAATTTTTTTGAGAAATTCCTCGTTTAATTAAGACGTAAGGTTTGCCATTCAATCCAAAAATGTCGAATTTGCTTTCACCAGTAAATAAGTTATTTTTATAATAAAAAAAATCTGTTTTCACGTTCCTTACGAATTTAAGTCCTTATTTTGTAAATTTAAGTGTTAGATTTCGATTACTTATGTTAGGTTTTTTTTGTCTGGATTTTTTCAATTTAATGTCTGGATTTTTTTACTATTAGTTCACACTCCCCCTGTATATATATATATATATATATATATATATATATATATATATATATATATATATATATATATATATATATATATATAATATAATATACTTGCCGCCTTTGGCAACCAGCCGGTTCGCCAATCTTAATGTTCGTTAAAATTTTAATAATTAAATATTTTATGCAATTCCAACTCTAATAGATTCTTCAGAAAAATATTTTAAAACTTCAAATTTTGATAGTCATATAATTCACTCATAATATTATAAAGGTCTTCAGTCATAACGTGATATGTATCTCTCTAATTTTCTGTTACCCCTCATAGAATTTATGCTTTAAATTAAAGTGTAAATGATTAATCTGCAATTAATATAATATTTTTTACTGAAACAAAGCCTTTTTTTAAAAAATATGATTACTGATAAGTCACTGAGCATTTAAACTTTATGGCCACTAAAGAATATCTTTCTTAAATTATGTAATATCTCAAGAATTTGTCAACAAAATTTTCTGAGATTCATCATGAACAGATCGATTAATTAACAATGTTTAATTTTAAATGCATCAAACACTAAGAAAATAAAATGAATCGTTTAAAATAATCGGTCTAAAACAGGTTTAAAAAAACTACTTAAAAACGATGTACTTAAAACTATAAGCATATACAAAAAAAAATATATAACATAAATACAATTTACTTACAAAAGCATGCAACTAACCTAAAAATAATTTAAATCATCCGTTGATAATGGTTGTCATGATAACAATCAGAACACAATGCGCATGCGTGAATTTTCTTCGCCAGTTACGGTAACGCAAATGCGTGAGTTTTTCTACGCCAGTTGGGGTAACGCTATGCAGATTATACATTTTTAATTTCCTTTATTCTGTGTTATTTTAATTCAAAAGTACTTCAGAATGAATCTGAAACATGGATTCATTAACAATGTTTAATTTTAAATGCATAAAACATTAAGAAAATGAACAGAATCGTTTGAAATAATCCGCCGAAAAATGTTAACCCTAGCCTCATTACTGTTCGGAGAAAAAAAAACTGAAGCCTTACTCATTTGGCGGTGGGGAAAATGGAAGATTATTTTGGCGGAAAAGTTGGCGGTGGAGGAAATGGAAGATTTTTTTGGCGGGAAAGTTAGTTTTTAATTAATAATTAAAATTCTAATTAAAATTTCAAAAAAAAAAGGGACCCCAGGTGCACATTTCCGACCTCTAAGGTATACACGTGCCAAATTTCGTAGCTGTTGGTCGAGCGGTCTGGCCTGTAGAGCGCCAACACACACACACACACGCATTGAGCTTTATTATATATATATATATATATATATATATATGTGTGTGTTCAAATTTTCAATCGTTAATAAAATACTTTTTATTCAACTCAAGTTCAAATACATTTTTGTAAACTTGTAGTGGATGACACTTGATGTTAATACAGTTTTTTAAAAATATTAATTAAATTTGTCCAATAATTTCTATTGGGTCACCAAAATCGCCAAATCCGTCGTCATGTCGCCTAATGGTTCTGCGATTATTGACGTGAAACCCGATCATAAATATTATAAGATATAGATAAATAATATAAGAAAATAAGTTAGGATTCAATTAAAAAAAATTTGCCACTTAATATTGTAATTCTTTTATATATATATATAATATATTATATAATATTAATTGTAATTAATTAATAAAAAGAAACTAAAATAATAAAAAAAAAATTGTTGATCTAAGTAGGAATTGACTTAAAAAAATTATATTACTTGTTTCCACTGAGATGTGTCTTATGGCGCACATTTTTTTTTAATTGTTGATGGGCTAAATTTTTTTCCTAATTCTTTTTTTTAGCATTAATAGATAGGTTTGGTACACTAAAAAAATGGATTTGCTTTTACTTTTCTGATTAAATATCGATCAATTGCTTCGTTGTAAATCTTATTCTGGGTTGTCTTAGGCTTATTTTCCACCTGATTATTGGTTTTAAAGCGTTTTATAATGTCATTAACCTTGAGTGACTTCTGTCGGCAATCTGATATTTTTGGCACATACTTTCCATCTTTTAGTATGCTTAGTAATCAGTTTTCTTAACTCAATGCTCCTTTAGCCCCTTTGCCTTAATATTTTAATTAAATTAATATTTACTTGCAGTAAATGAGAATGACACAATTGAGAAATTCCCCTGATCAATTATAACGTTAACCATAAAGGCGGTAGTACTTTTTATCCAGGATTGCAACTATTTGGTGCTTAATTGTGAGATGTCCGAGTTTGGCTTACGGACTCTTTTTCACAAATTTTGCTTTTATGACTAAATTGTTAATTATAATTTATGAATTGGCGCTGTTTGGATTTGTTTTTAGATGTAAAATAAACTCAGTTTAAAAAAAATTTCTCGTTTTTTTCCAATTCATTTTAATTAATGTATCCTGGCAGAGAAAGTTATTTTCCTATGGTGTCTGAGTTTGGTTTGTAGCGACTTTATATTGAAAATTAATAAAGTTTTAGAAATTAGCTGCCTAGCCCTGATTAGAGCAGAATTCTGTATATATCAAACTATGTATGCCTTAAATATAACAGAATAGAATGAATGACGTAGCCATTTTAAAACGTCGCAGAAAACTATTTATATCGTTTTTATTTTTTAATAGAAGATGTATTTCATATTTCTTTCATTTCTTACAAACACGTGCTGTAAATTGCGCTTTCATCGGTTTAGTTAGTATTAAACATTAATTTAATGTTTCTTTTTTAATTTCTGTCAACGTGATGGCAACGCACTGATAAAAGCTGACTTTTCCCCATGCATGCTTAAAAATGAAATTTTATTTTGCGCGAAATAAGTTGAAAAATATGGTTAAAATATAATTTTTAAATTCATTAAAAATTGAAATTTCATTTATAAGTTAAAACATTGGTATCATTAAATTGATAATTTTTTGAACTTTAACTTGATATAAAAATGATTTTTATACAATAATATTTTCGGAAGTCGTCAAGAAAAAAACGGCAAAATTTCGCTTACTTTTTAATTAAAAATCGCCGCGAGGTGCACTTCGAAAGTATTAATGCTCGCTAAAAGTTTCAATTAAATATATTATGTAAAAGCTTCACATTTTTATATTCCTATAATTCAATTACACCGTCCTGTACTTGTACTCTGTAACTCCTTTCTGTGTGCTAATAAAAATATTTTTTTAATAGCTCACAGAAAATAAAAAAATAGTAAAAATTTCAGCAAAATGTTTTAAAACATTAATTCAACTTTAATTGCAATTTATTCCTTTGCACTTTAATGTAAACATTTTTTTCTTAAACTAAGCATATTTTTTTAAAAAAAACGAGTTCTGAAAATAGTCTGCACTACAGAATAATTTTCATAATTTATGTAACATCTCAAAGAATTATTCAACAGAAAACTTTTAGATTCCTCATAAAATTAAATTTTTAGTTTTACTGTCAAAAGAATTTGAATGACACCAATAATACTATTTTATTTTGTTTCGGTCTTATAAATATGCTTAAAAAATTATGAAACCTAAATTTTATGTAGTCTTTTGGTCCCAAAGAATCACAATCTGCCAAATATTCTTTACACTCCAACTTTTAAATAAATAAATGAACATTTCTGTCTTCTGTGATCAAATCTGCCCGATTTATGAAGTTAGAATATAACAGTTTTGAAACAATCAACATTTTCATAATTTAAAGCCAATCTTTTTAGAGAAACCATAAGCGTTAATTGGGTATTTTCTTTGAGCCGGTCAATGAAGTGGTTTAAAAATGAATAGTAATATTCAGATTTTCATAAATCAGTCAGTTTTAGTGATTGATTTAGTTAATTGGAATGTAACTCTTTTTTAAAATATTAGCGTCTCAAGAATATTTTGTTAAATACGAATCATAAACCATAGGATCTAGAAAAAAAATTTAAAATTCGCAATTCTTCAAGGCATTTATTGAATCAATTTACCTAAAACATAATGATTTATAAATAAATATCGTAAATTTTTCTTATATTTACATTTTAGAAAATAAATGTAAGGATATTACTTTCATATTTTATATGTATTTCTTTTCATACAAATACTTGTTGAAAATTATTTTCTTAAATTTAATTTGAAGTAATAATTGACTAACTCAAATTAAAAATAAGTGATTATGATGGCAGTAAGTGGATGAAAGAACTTTTTGCTATGCACGCCTAATGTGCTCGTGTTGGTTAAATATTGTTTTTGGAAAATAAATTGTGGCAAAATATGGTTAAAATAGACATATAAATAGATAAAATCCTTTAGCCATCGAAAGAGACATATTTGAACTAGCACTAATTCGTTCAATAATTTATGATCCATATAATACGATTACATATTTTGAGGAATATACCACCCATCTTGGTAGGAAAGACCGTTGAATTTCTGTTGGTATTATTAGTTTTATCATTAAATTTCGAAGTTGAAGAGATTGGACAGTAGAGTAAAACAAAAATGACTTAGATTTTAGTTTGATAATAGTGCGGAAATTGTGCGTTTTGGGTTAAAAAACAATATTTAAAAATTTGGCTGCAATGTTACATTATCTTGAGGTGCCGCAAAAAATTTGAAATCTGTAAAAAAAAATTGAAAAAAATAAAAAAAGGCCTTTAAAATTTTTTCTTACATTTTACTTTTGTAATAGTATGGAAAAGTTGCCTTTTAGGTTCAAAAACAATATTTAAAAATTTGCTTGCAAAATTACATTATCTTGAGACGCTGCAAAGAGCTTGAAATTTACAAAAAATTTGAAAAAATGAAGTTTTTAAAAAGGGCCTTTAAAAGATTTTCGTAGATTTTAGTTGGTAATAGAGCGGAAAAGTTGCCTTTTAGATTCAAAACGAATTTTAAAAAATTATGATTGCAATACAACAATATTTCGAGGTGCCGCAAAGCGCTTAAAGTTTGTAAAAAAATTGAAAGATTATAACGTTAATAAAATATTTTTATGAATTTTTCGTTCATATAATGTTACAAAAGATGATTTTAGTACATGTATAAGCATTACAATTTAAAAAAATATTAATTACAAAGTATAATAAATATAAGATATTTTTTATGTTCAATTTTGCGTTTCTTATTTCTGTATCCTTAATGATTACACATGTTACAGCTACAAAATGTTTGTTTCTATTTCACTGCAACATTAAACTGTTTTTAATTTTGAAAACGTCGGGGAAAGTCGATAACCGAGTCCCCTATACTATTTGGTTCAGCTTTGGATGCCTTCTGTATAAAGTTTTAACTTAAACCGCGCAGACACTTGGTAGTTTTATCTTTTCTTGTCTATTTGATGGATCTGGTTGGCTTGCCTCTTTTTGTAAAGAACGCCTTTGTTCTTCAGCGTTGTCATCGTCGTCAGCAATCTTTTCTGATACACTAGTATTGTTTGCCCGTTCATGATTAAACTTAACTATTCTCTGTAATTTTTTACTCTTTCTTGCTTCTTTCTTCGTCAGAGTGTTTGTGGTAGTAATATCATTATTACCTATAACGATTTTCTGTTGCAGCATTGATCGTTTAGAATCTTTTATTCCATAACTGGCATTTTTTTCTTCTTTTATACAAGTCATCAATATCAAATAAACGTTTAGTTTCTTCTCTAAATTCTGTGAGGTTGGAATTAAACTGACCTGAACATGTTCTGCTTTGAGACTTCATCATGCTAAATACAGGAATTTATTTATATTTTATCATTTGTGAAATTCTTTTGCTAGAAACAACTGGTGTAGAAGCTCTTGACCATATTTGTTCTATTATGGGAACTAAAGTGTCCCACATTTCGCTTACAAAAGGATTCTTCTCTGAAGTAATTTGAGGTTATGTCTAATATAACAATAGTGCTAGGTTCGTCAGTAGTGCGTTCATCTTCAAGCAAATAATTTCTCAAAAATAGAACACTCCGATATTTGTCTGAGCCATTTCTACTCACAGCAGACACAAACTAACAAATTGGTTACTTTAATCAGTTACACAATAGACGGAGGAGAGAAGTCAACTGAACACGGCAAAGCTACTGATTTGAAACCAGCTTTGACCTTGTCACCGGACGCAGACAAATCTCCGCCTTACCTCAATAACAACCGCTCCGGCTACAGCTCAGTGACATGCTTGTGCAATAGTAAAACTGTTTTTATACTTTTATTCATATGGCAATGCCTAATGAAAGCTTTTTATTTCATAATAGAGGCACTCAAAAATCCTTAAAGTTTCAAAAAGTGAGTGTTTTTATGAAACTTGAACGTCCTTGCGGCACCTGAAGACCTACTCCAATATTTTTCATATTTATAATTTATTGACGCTCTATAGATCAGACCGTTTGACCCCAGACTTAACAAACTTGGAACATGTATACTTGCAGATCAGGAATGTGCACCTCGGAGCAATTTTTTATTAGAATTTATTTAACTAAAAATCAGGTAAAATTTCAGTGTTTTACCTTCTGAACTTCCCAATTCTCCCTGTTAACTTCCGAAAATATTTGAGCATAAAACGGATTTTTACATTATCTTAAAGTTAAAAAAAAATGATCATATAAATGATACCATGGTTTTAACCTATAAATTAAGTTATTGTTTTTGATGGATTTTTAAAAAAATGGTTTAACTATTTTTCCCAACAACTTATTTCGCAGAAAACAAAAATAAGGCCCGAACGAATGAAATTATATATATATATACGTGTTATCATCGCATTGGCATAGCTCAAATTAAAAAAGTTAACTATTATTGCAAATTAAAACTAGAAATGTGAAAACTTGGAAATATTTCAGCTCATGTCTGCATGAAATGAAATAAGATATTTTCTAAAAAATAAATGCAAGAAAATGTATGTAACGTTTTAAAATAGCTATATTATTTATTCAGTAAATTAGTTTTATTTAAAGCAAATATGGTTTTATAATTTTTATAGGATATCCACTCTAATCAACGACCAACAGCTAATTTGTAAACTTTTATTAATAATCAGGCTAGGAGAAATGATGTAAATGAAGTAAATAATTATACTTTATATAACTTGTGGCAATAAATGTTCTGATCAATGACGAATTTCAAATCTATACTTAACTCTTCTGGTTGTGAAAAGTATTTAACAAAATAATCTTAGCACTAATATTTTAAATAGAGAATTGCACTCGAGTCATCTAAATCGGTCACTAAAACTGACTTATTTGCGTAAATTGAAATATCGCTATTTTGTAATAACGCACGATTTTCGACCTATTCTTCCACAATCTTAAAAATATATATATATATATACTTCTATCAGTGCCCAGAGTTTCACCTAGGCTGTGTATGATAAGTAAAGGAATCTATATTTGCACGCGCGTGTGTGTTAGGGTTGTACATTCCGGAGCGTTTGACCTTGATCTAACAACTTGGCACATGCATATTTTGGAGGGTGGAAATGTAAATCTCGGTGCGATTTTTTTTTTTGGGGGGGGGGGATTTTTAATTAGAGTTCTAATTATAAAGCAAGCGAAATTTTGGTGCTTTTCCGTGATAACTTCCGAAAATATTACTGCACAAAACTGATTTTTACATCAAGTTTAAGTTCAAATAATAATCCTTTCAATTGATATCAGTGTTTAAGCCTTTAAGTTAAGTTTCTATTTTTTAATAAATATTTTAATCATATTTTCCAATTTATTTATCAGAAAATGAACTTTAACCTGCAAGATCACGTTAAACCTTTAAAGGGCTATTTTTTTCTAGTCATATTATGTTAAAATATTTTTAGGCTTGAAATTAGAATAAGAAAAGGGATGCATTTAGATTATTAGATAAATTTAATTTTAATTAATTTGGTTCATTAATAATTAAGTGACAAACCAAGACAAATCATTTTGTGTCAGATAAAGAACTGAAGCATCTAAGTTTCTTTCTAAAAAAATTTATCAGAACTTATGCCAACCTACATAATTTCATACAGAGATTAACAAATTTGGTGGGAAGCATACTTCCCACGGCCTGCCTTAGAAAGGGTTAAGAGATCGTGGGAAATATTAGCTTTTACCAGCGCACTGCCATCACGTTGACTAAAAAAAAAAAAAAAAAAAAAAAAAAGACAAACTTTGTAAGGAGCAAAATCAAATCTCAATTCTGCAAGCTGCATCTACCAGATGCCGGGTTGTTGTTGGAAAATAATTCAGTTTTCAATTAGAAAAATAAAGCATATTAATTTAGAGCAACCGCCGAGCTTACACTCGAGATTGCTTCGTTCTATTTACAAGTACATAATGGCGTAATGACAGACCAGTCAGATCGCCTCATCACACCCCTTCAACTTTCGTCGTAAGTGCTGAGACTTCACAGTTGCGATCCAACAGAAATAATGCAATGGTGTCGCAACATTCTCCAACTCTTTTGAGTGTATTGCAGTCACTCTAAAGCATGTATAACCTCATTGAACAATCCAAGTCTTTCAGATATCTTAACTATTCTACCTGATCTAGTGACTTTATTTTTTATGATTTCATTACTATTCAATTTTTTATCAACACTAGATGTCACAATGGCATCGAATTTTACAATTTCGTCATAATTTACAAATAGTATTGTACAAGTGCAATAGTACAAGTGGATAAACACATTGAATTGGTCGGATTAGTTCAGAGTTCTTTCATTTTAATTTCAAAGTACGGTCTTTACCATCTCTACCAGGAAGCAGACTAATTACCTTTCCTAAAGGCCAAAATGCGTGTTTTTTGAATGGCTCTTCAATTATGACGATATCACCAACCTTGAAATTACGTGTACAACACATGCACCATATGAGCTTTTAGAAGCATCAACAAAAACATGAAGTTCAGAGGCTTCGTTTATAGCAATATATCGAGGCACAGTAAATTTTTAACAAATACATTTCATTTAACCACTTAATAAGTTTATTTACAATAGTTTTGGGCAATTCTGAATTCCAAAGCAGTTTTAATTTCCAAGTTTCTTGCAATAATAATTTGGGCGGCAATATAGCTGGTGATAACAACCCATTTACGTCAAAACCTTTTTGAACTGTTGACAAAATGAACCTTTTAGTAATTTTTGTTTCGCACATTAAAATTTCAGATTTTTTTTTAAAATCTCAAAGTATCTTTGTCTAAATTCCATATCGTGCTCAAAACGAAAGCATCTTCTGTATGTTGAGAAACATACTTACATGCTTCATTGCTTTGCCAACCTCGCAAGTTAAAACAACCTTTTGACTACAACACCTTTTTAGCTGTATCAATGAAATTTTCTTCATTTACATTATGTACATCAGATAAATAATTGTCAACATAAAATGAATACTTCAATTTCTCTACAACATCACTATACTAAAATGGTGCGTTACCCAATAGATGTTTTATAGATGTATTTAATAGGAAAGGAGAAGAATTTAAACCAAAAACAATTCGGCAACGCTTATACACCAATTATCCCTTCTTACTAGGAAAAAAGTATCGAAGATAGTCTATCTTTTGGGTCCACAGATAACATTAAAAAAAGCTTTCTCTATATATCTGCACTCAATCCTATCAGATAGTCTAAACCTGTCTAAAATATCAGATATTACTTTAAAAAGATTTATACCTTCATATAAACATTGGTTTAATGATGGTTACGAGGCGTCAAGGATACACAGAAAAATTAATACATATGTACTGTTTTAATACAGTAATGTATTATGTAATTACAAAAGCATAACTGTAAAACTACACCTTTTTGAAGAAATCAGTCATTTGTGTTTGCTTCTTGCTTTGGAAGCATTTTCTCTTTGCTTGGAAGCAAAAAAAAAAAAAAAAAAAACTTAGTGTGGCAGGGGCGGATAACCCGCCCGCGGATAATCGGGAGTCTACTGCAAAAAGATCGTTTTAAACCACAAACCTCAATAGAAAACACACTGTGATGTTTAGGCTTCGTTTCGTTTCATCCCCTCCCCCCAACAGAGAATGAATAATGGCTTCCTCTCTGAGCGGAGTGGCCTTCAAACTATTCGTAACACTCGCTGATATAGTTATTTTCACACGCGGAATCAATGAGAACTCGAACCCTCATTTCCTGACCTTTGATCCGTATGAAAACGCAGAGATTTTCAAAGTAAATACAGTAGACTCTCGATTATCCGCGCCTGCCACACTAAGTTTTTTTTTTTTTTTTTTTTTTTTTTTGCTTCCAAGAAAAGAGAGAATGCTTCCAAAGCAAGAAGCAAACACAAATGACTGATTCCTTCAAAAAGGTGTAGTTTTACAGTTATGCTTTTGTAATTACATAATACATTACAGTATTAAAACAGTACATATGTATTAATTTTTCTGTGTATCCTTGACGCCTCTCGTAAGTACAAAGCACTTTTCTGTTTTCATTAACAAAATGCATTTTAGGTTAGTTTTGAGTGATTACTAAAATAGTAAGCGTTAAACATTTCCTGCTGTTTATTTTACGTTTTATTGTACATAAAACGATTTTTCAAAGTTGGAATGACTGTTTTCTCTTTTGCTATACCTGTTTTTAGCTTTTTTCGGATTATCCGCGATTTTTGTTATCCGCGGCGGCCACGCCACCCAATTCCGCGGATAATCGGGAGTGTACTGTACTTTCTTTTCTGTTGCAATTAGATAGAGAATTCTCCGATTTTATGGAACACTTTTGATCATAATTTTTATCCAATTTAGGGCGCATAATTTCAAAATGAGAATAATTACATTTAGAACAATTAATATTATTTTTAAATTCACAATTTTTACTCAAATGACCTGCTTTAAAACATATAAAACAAGCACCTTTTCTTCATAATAACTGTCGCTTTGCAATTAGGCATTTTTCTAGTAGTATAACATTTTTCACTTGGATGAAATTTATCACAAAAAATACAATTGTTGCCCTTCTTTCCTGTAGAATTTTCGGAGCTTACCAGGGCTGATGCGGTCATTGAATCATCAGGTTTAATCCGTTCAGTTGGGGGATCTCTCTTTCTAATATTAGTTCCCAAACCGGATTTATCCAGTTGCACCAACTTGTCCCCTCGTACTTCTAGGCGAAGGAAAGTCATTAAATGTTCTAAAGAACAAGATTCTTTGGCGTCCATTTTATTACTACATTTTCACTCCCGAGCAACCAGGACTTCCTCAGGTAAACAGGATTCCACCACCTGTTAAAAAGTCTCCATACTTTTCTTGGGTTTGTCCAAGGCTCTCTAATGACCGCAATTTACCTTCAAGTTTGTCGTACAAGGAGAGCAAATGCATTTTCGTTCTTCCCGCAACAGCATTCTTCATAACTAAACTTAAAAGTTATCGAAAATAAATTTGTACAAGCAAATCTTCGGGGCCAAATCTCTCCTTTTAGTTGTTGAACGGCCTTAGGATAGTTGTCTGCCGTTGCAGGAAATCTTAAAACTAATCGTTGTTTTCAATTTCGGTTCTATGGACTGCCATAAGTGTTGCATCTTATCTTCATCGGCAGTACTTTTATCATTATGAATTTTCTGGAATTGACTCCAGAAGGCCAAAAAGTCTTCAGCTTCGCCGCTAAATTTTTTCAATTTTAGGCAGTTTAAAACTTTACCTTTTTAGTTTCGGTTGGAATAGCAGCTTCTTGTAATTTCAAATCCACTCGGGAACAAATTTCAATATAACGGTCTCGGTAGTTTACTGCTTCTTCCATATAATACAAATACAGTTGCTCAGCTTCTTTCGTTTCCAAGAATTGTGCAGAAACTTGATTCTGACAAGTGTCAAGTCTCTGAAATTTATCCATAATTTGTACTTTTAAAATCGAAACTAGGATAAAATCAATCGGTTCTTTCATAAGTTCGGTTTCAATCTTTTTTAGGCCAAGAGAAAATGCTGTTCTCAGCCTTTTTGAGCTTTCAAAGTACTCAAATCCATTGTTCAGTTCAAAGAATTCAAAATTCAATAGTTCAAAATCCAGTTGTTTAGAATGGAATTTTCGGATTCAGGTTCACTTCCAACACAACAACCCGTCCCGCCGAGGATACCACAATTATGTAAGGAACAAAATCAAATCTCAATTCTGCAAGTTGCATATACCAGATACCAGATTGTTGTTGGAAAATAATTCAGTTTTCAATTAGAAAAATGAAGCATATTTATTTAGAATAACGCCGAGCTTACACTTGAGATTGCTTCGCTCTATTTACAAGTACATAATGACGTTATAATTTACAAGTACATAATAATCAAATCGCCTCATCATATCCCTTCAACTTTCGTCGCAAGGGCTGTGATGTCGCAGTTGCGATCCAAGGGAAATAATGCAATGGCATCGCAACAAACTTACTCTTACTACAAACTAAACCTAGGAAAATATAATGTTTAACACATGTATGTTTTAAATGGAATAAATATGAAACATGATATCTTTCTATTATGTAATTTTTTTATAAGCATTGCATTTTATTCGCTTTGTGACTGGTAGACAGCGAGTCACCTGACAGAAAACATTTCAGATTTTTTTACCAGTATTGTTTGAAACATTGAATAAAAATTAGTATTACTTCACAATAAATATTTATATTGCACTTGGCGGTGAAATGGGGACAGAAAGGGAAAAGTAAAGCTTTAATCAACACCAAGTCAACAGCAAATGAGTTGAAAACACTATTATTTGTTTGTGGTAACATTAATGAATAGCTTTCCAGTTTCTTTATCTTTTTCGAGTAATGAAAATTGTTCATCTCTCTGAACTGAACTGAACTGACAGAAAAGCAGAAGATGCATGTTTACCTTTAAAATATCTTGAATCAGTCGAGAAAAATGGAAATAAAACGGCCGAATGGCAAGAATAAATTCAAAGTTTTACTGAATTGAGTGAGATATTCCTCTCTCGGCTAAGAATCATCTGAATACTTAAGCTAAACACGTGTTCCTTTGTTTTAAAAAATTATTAATGATGTGTCTAAAGATATCAAATGAAGTGGGGAAAGAGCGAGAATCTGCTAATTTAAAAAAAGCTGATCCTGAAGCTGTTGTGTTAGCGTCAAAACATGAAAAATTGAAATAATATTTAGACATTGGAGATATGAGCAAAGAAAGTTCACGCTGTGGTTTCAGTTTTGAATCGTAAGTAGGTAAGTTTGAAAATTTTATTTTGTCCTCACGGAATGATTATTAATGGAATTATTAACTTTCAACACTGAACGAATGGCCAGTGAAGTTTAAAAACTTACTAAATGGAACTGACAAACATCGGGTACAGTATCGGACAATATCAGTGTTTACGAGCGAAAATAAGAAGGATTCGACCCCCCCCCCCTAGTTTCACATAAAAAATGAATGCGGGAAAAAGTTTTTTTGTGAAGTTTTAAAATACCAATATATTTATTACCAATAATATTCAATTTTATTTAAGGCACCCCTATCTTAATATATACAGACTATCCACTCTAATCAGGACCCAACAATTAATTTCTAAAACTTGATTAATAAACGTATATATCTAATAAAAATGTCTAAATGAAATAATTACATTTTATGTAGTTGGAATCAATAGTTAATCTGATGAATTACGAATTTTAAATTTTTATACAGATCCTTCTCTGCGAGTCATATTTAACAAAATATTCTTGAGGCACTAATATTTTTGAAGAAAAATTTTTGCAATTAAAACTAATTGAGTTATTAAAATTGGATTGTTTCTATTGTATAAAAGCGTGCGGTTTTGAACCTCACCATTGACCGTTTTGAAGAATCACGTTTTGACTTCCACTAAGACTGATTGTCTAAAATAATGAAATTGTTTATTCTCCTAAAATAATGGTGCTGAAAGCTGCTTTGTAACTTGATCAAGTTTGATCGCAGAAGATTGAAACGTTAATTATCGAGATAATTTTACTGAATATGATTGATAGGATCTAAGGATTTTATAAAATTTAGACTTCATAACTGTTTCAAGTATATTTATTGATTGAAATAAAATATTACCACATTTAAATCTTTTTTAAAGTAAAATTGTATTTCATGACGAATCAGAAAAAATTCTATTGAATAATTCTTGGAAGTTTTGTATAAATTATAATAGGAAATATTCTGTGATACACGTTAGATTACAATTCTGAAGATTCGATTTTCCGTAGTCATCTTTAAAAGATATGTTTGGTTTCAGCAATAACGCTTTCGCGTTGATTAAAGTTTTCTCTTCCATTTCAAATTCGAATTTAAATATTACGGAGACTGATAGAAAATTAGAGACATATTGTAAAATGTACTAAATGCAAGGTTTCTATAATAGTATAAGTTATATAACTATAAAAATTTGATGCTTAAAAATATTGTGCTGAAGAAGCTATTAAGAGACCAAGTTACATAGATATTTAATTATAAAATTTAGAAAGTACTACTCATGATGAACAGGCTGGTCGCCAAAGGCGGCTAGTATTTAATAATTTTAATAAAAATTTTAGGTTTTTGTCTTCAAAAAATTTTTTCTACTTCTCAAATTATTTTTTATGTTCATCGTAACAGCAAGACAACAAGAAACCGCAATGCAAAATTTCAGTGATTTCTGTTCAATAATTTCAGAGATATATAGTTAAATTCAAGAATATTTTTTAGTGCTGATGTTAATTCTCATTTCTAGAGTCTTTACAGTTTACCATATAAATTGAGGGGGAGGAAGGCGTTGAGTCACTAAAAGTTTGCTAGAAATAAAGTTCTTTGTTATTTTAAATTGATATTCTATTTATATAATTATTAATTCAAAAAGTACAGAAGCAACGGTCTATCGATTAATCTAACGGCTTTAATATGATTAATATTCGATAAAATAGTTCTGTGTAATAATGAAAGGAAATTTGTTGGGATTGCAAAAAGTTTCTCGAAATCTTAAATATTTTTACAAGGTAGGTTCAACTTAATGAGACTATAAAAATATAAATAAATAGCAAAGCGAAAGAATTCAAATAATAATTATATTAAAGATAATTAATACTTGTTTAAAATGCAATACTTTTTCGAAAATGAAATATAAATTAGAAGACCTTTAAATTTCTTTTTATTAGTGATTCTGTCTAGTTAAAAAGATTTGAATCTAAATCCTGTATTAAAAATTGTCAGGACTTATTTCCATTTTTATGAATAAATACTTTATTAATGAAACATTAATAAATTTAAGCTTTAGTAATGAATTTTTTTTTCTTAATAAAGAAGGCTTCAAACAAATCACCTAATCATAATTTTTCAGCTGTCTCTCTCCCCTCCCCCCCCATCCGAGTTAATGTAATGTAATACTCTATTTACTTAAATTAAAATTTCTTATATCGTAAAACACTGAAAACATCAACAGCTCCTTATGTGCAAAAGAAGCAACAAATAAAAATAAAATAATAGTAAAAATTTCCCTAATTTTACTTGCCGGTTCTAACACCTATTGAATCAAATTATAGTTAACAATGATTTTATTCGTGTCTTACAGTATAAACCTTAATACGTTCTTTTAAAATTTCAATATTTTAATGTTTCAGTCGCAGATGATTTTATTTAAACTGATCATATTTATTTGATATCGCCTTCTAATTACAAGGATTTTTTTTTCCTTTTTTAACTTAGTCAGTGTTTCTAAAACCATCCCCACAATTCACAGAATATTTTTCGATATGAATTTCGTTCATTTCATTTATAAATCTTCGTATAAAACAATCAACAAATAAATAGGAATTTTGACCAAATTATCGTAATATGAAAAGTATCAGCATATTTAATATATTATGTAAAATTTTAAAGGGCAATTTCTTTTATTAGGCAATCGAATTTAAACGATCTGCCGTTAATGATAATTTTATTTATTGAAAATGCGAATTCGAACTTATGTAAAAATCAAATTATAAATTGCTCTCTTACATCGTTAATTAATTCGGAAACTGGTTGCTTGAATTAGAAAATGAATCTGAATTAATCTTAGCTATTGAAATGTATCAGGATATTCGCATTATTTTTAACCAACATTCAAAGAACATTTAATACAAATGATGGATCTTCCGGTAAATGATTCAATCGTTTTTAATGTAATTTACGTAATCTCCTTGGGGCAATTAAATAGCGAAATCCAGGTTGTTATATTTGGTGAGATGCCGTATAAAGAGATTTAGTTAATATTTTCCCCTTGTTTTCTTTTTATAAATGAGCATTATAGAGTAATTTTTGATTGATTTTTTTTTCAAAAATGTTATGATTCTGTGCAAAATTTTGTTGGAATGACAAAAGAGACGAATTTGCAATTTTAAGTTGAACTTAAGAAGTGTAAAAAAATTTTTTGGAAAAAAAACCCTTTTTTTACATAAATACGTATTGAGGCAAACTCTTGAGCTTTTTCTTCTAGCATATATCGGATTATTTTGCTTCTAAATATCTAAAATTTCGTGTTTTGAGGTTTGTTAAAAGTGAAATCATTTAAAAATTAACAATTAGTCTTGTCATTGGAGTATTTGAAAGTATGAAAATTTAATACCGTAAATGAATTAATTTAACTATTAAGTTGTTTGCTTCCAAAGGTTTCTTTGTCGGCGTTAAACTGTTTGTAAATACGATTTGCGTTTTTGGGGAGAAATTATATTAAATCTATATTACCTACTCTAAATACATGTAATAATTTCTAATTAATTTTCGTCCAAAAATATTTTCTTGTCTCGATCTCTGGCTTTGCGGCAACTAAGTTGAGCTGACTATTTTCCTACTAAACCAAAATGCTGTGTGGGTAAATTCCCTTTCTAAAACTACATAAGTTCTGAATAATTTTTCAGTCTCTTTTTCTTGCTTACTATATTTCTAATCTGTAGCTGCCTTGTGCCTGATGATGCTTTTAAAAACAAACTTTGATGATAATTTTTTTTAAAAAATTGAACTAATTCTTAAAATTACGTTGTTGTTAAATTACGAATTGTAAAATCCGCGCCTGTTTCACCAAAGAATACTTTTACTTATATATTATTAATAATTTTTTGTTTTATTTTTAGGAATCTTCTGTTTCACATTAGGCTGATAACCGAGGGAAATAAATACGAGGCCTCCTCTTTAGACTGTCCTTCAACCCTTCACGAAGAGCAAGAGTTTCGCCTTGATATTGCTCTATTTCAATATCCAAGAGTGTACTCTAAACTGCAATGGTTAGTCTTGATGATTCTGGAAAGTTTCAAGCCTGCCGTTCTTGAACAACAATGGACAAAATAACCAGACATCATAAGCTTGTGCTGTACCTTTAACATATGGTTATGTATACAGATAAACAGCATGTTACTTGAAGAAAGAAAGAGCTTATGTCTGAAAGAAATACATTTACCAATGAAACAGCAATGTTTAGTCTGCATAAAAGTGCTGGACTGGTGGTCGAAGTACGGCTTGCCCATTTTCTAAAATTCGTTTAGTGTCCGCTTCATGCAATATTCAAAATTTTCCTTTTAATTTGCCACCTAAAATCTTGGTTTGTATTACGCAAACAAAAAAGTTTGGATAAATAACTTGAAAAAAAAAAAGATATTATGGAGAAAAAAAAATGCGAAATCTATTTCCTGTCGTCATTTGTTAATAGTATGCCTTCATTTTACATTCCTTTTGTGATCATGTGAACTAATTTGCTGTAGTTAATGCTTTTACATTTTTCATTTTCACTGTAATATGTCATATTATTGAAAAGTAATGGAAAATATAAGTCTTAACAGCTATCATCTGAGACATCGAAATTTCGAACTATTGCCAGTTTTGGACGTTAATATGAGGAAATTAGTCATTGACAATTATTTAGATTTCTGTTGTATAAAAACTTTTTCTGGTTCTAGATCCTCAGTATTTGACTTTTTTTTTCCACCAAGGACATTACATTTTTATGAACTTTATAAATTATGGTTTGAATTTGATTCACTGTAAAAAGTAGCTCAAGCTATAGAAAATGCTATTATTATTGTAATTTTTGTTATATTTTTAATGATGTAAATGCTTTTTTTTCAGCAACTAGAAAATCATCTTCTGATGATAACTGAATAATACTGATTTAGTTCTCCCACAAAAGAAAAGGGAGTTTTTAAAGTAGCCAAAAAAGGCTGAAGGGACCCTAATCAATCGCATCCAGACGCCAAAAATTTTAGGAGCTGGCATGCGACTGCTTAGTGGTCAGAAAAGTAGGTTGTGTTATTTCTCTTTTTTTTAAAAAAACTGAAGAACAAAAATCTAACCACTTTGCTGATATTCCACAGCCTCTATTAAATTTAAGCTTTCCAAAATTTAATATTTCGTATCATTATTCCTTATTAAAAACTCTTGGAAGTGTTTTTGTGAACAAGAACTTCTTTACCTATACGATTTGCTATAAATGTGCCGAGTGTGCTAAAAAAAAATGTTGAGAAAGTGTACTCGGAAATTTCATAATGTTAAAATTCAGTTCAGTTAAATAATTAAGAATACCCATTTTGTTTCCTTCATGAAAATATTTCAAGTATTTAACAAAAATTTCCTCCTTTTATCATAACGTTATCAAATTTTTCTGCCGCTGATCGAACTACGAAAAACGCAGAAGAAAGGTGGTGGCAAAAACAAAAGATAATGTATGTGTTTTGCTAATTTGCTTTGAAGCAGGGAAGGAGTTAGAAAATTTTGCTATTGTGTGCTTAAATTTTGAGCTAAACAGTTGCTTAGAAATGGTTAGTATCGGAGGGAAAATCACGATAATGGCAACTGCTGTAAATGTGTATTGAATAATAAGGTTGCTTTGGTGAATTGTTGGGTGAAGAAATTTAGCATAATTCTACAGGAAAGACAATTAAAATATGTATGAATATAATATGACTCAACTTAGAACTATATTTCGCTGAATATTCTGAGAATTAGGCTGAATTTTTAATCAGTTTGTCGAATATGGTAAATGTAATTGCTGAGTTTTAATGAGCCTTGGTTGTATGTTTAGTATCGACTTTTGCTTTTAGAATTTGCAATGTGAATGGTTTCTGATTAAATTTTTGTAGATGTAAAGTGTAGTAAATCTATGTAGTGGATTTAAAGATGGGTTCAGGGCTTCTATTATTATTATTATTATAAATAATAAGTGCTCTCATTTTAGTTGCATCATATTGGAATATCTGTGAAACCATATCGTGATGCAGAATTGCTTAGCCGAGTATACATCAGATTAAGTTCTAGTTCATTAGTTTATAAAACATTGCGCTCTGCTCTGTCGAACCGTTAAAATTACGCATCCTCGCTGTAGAATTGTGACATATAAATTTGTGTAGTAATGCTTTTATATTGAGGACATTAAGGATAGTTAAAATGGAAATTTTAAAGCAGGCCTTCTGTTAAGTAAGAGATTATTCGTGAAAAGTTAGCTTTTTGCTTAGTTTTTAAATGGATGTGAGGGTTTGTTCGATTCTTATAAGGAGCATAATTTACGAAATCGGTTAATGAAAGTTCGTACTGTCAGCTGCATTTACCAATTACGCTTCTTTTTTTAATGCGAGAAATAATGCCTCGATCATTTCCGTTTTTAGAGTAGAAGCAAATTTGAATGGAATATTTTGTTGATGCATTGACTTACTTGCTCACTGTGAATTGCATTTCAAGGGAGGCAGGTTGGGTTATTGTAGCGGGGAAATAAAAATCTGCCCTGATGATAATTTTGGCAAATTTGCTGCTTGAATTCCGATTGGTAAGGAACTCCATGTTCTCAATTTTCTTGGATGAGTATTATGATTATTCCGGTTTCATTCGCCTGTTGGCGGCGTATATTATTGAAGTATCTAAAATCTCTCAATATGTGTATGGTTTTATTAGTTGAAACATATTTCTGGAATAGAACTGATTTATATTGAGCAACAAGTTTTGATATATTGTAATTCTGATTGAAAGAGTTTTGTTTCTTGTCTACAGCTGAGCGATAATATTTCACAAGAACTGTAGCCCCTCCCTTAATCTAGATTAATTCCTATGTGGTGTATAGTTTTTATAAAACCCCAAGTCTCGACTTCCATTTATTTGGAAACTTTTTGTTGTGTATTTATATTAGAAGAATAGGTATTTTCGGGTTAAAATAATTGGAAATTATTATTAATATTGATCAAAAATTGTAGATTCGCACGTGAAATAAACGACTTAAAATGAATTCCTTATTGAATGTAAGTGGAATTATGCAAAAGACAAATTTGCGTAATACTTATTTTAAACATGATATATAACATGCTTATTTAAAATGCATTTATATAAGGTCCATCTCGCGCGAGTTTATATTGCATTTTGGAAAAAATGACTTGGTATGTCCTGTAATACTAGTGTGTCGGAAGTGGACTTTCTAAACTCTAGTTGATTGTTTTATTGCTGTTATAAATTTTACTCTGACTGAATTTGTCAAAAAAAAAAAAATCTCTATTTTCTAGCGCAGATGTTCTATATTTTATTATACTAACTTGTAGCGTTTCGTAGTATTTGCGTTCCCTAGCACCTGAATTGATCAATAGTCAGTCGTAGACAAATCCAAAATTTTGTAGATTTTAAAGTTTTTTTTTCTACAAATTTCACTTCGATTTTTTTTCCATTGAATTTTTTAAGATATGTGCACATAGCTGCAAAATTTAATTTAAAATATGGATTTAGAGGAATGTTGAAGGAAATGAATCTGTCAAAAATTCGGTGGTTTAATTTTTATAGTATTAAGTTAAAACTGAATTTTAGTCTTAATGATTAAATATCTTTGTAATAAACGTGGGGAAAAAAGGTGGCGTTTGTTTTAAATTTAATAAATATATTCATAGTCTGGAAAAAATTAAATTGCAATTTGTACTCTATAGATTAATTATACTTCTTAAGAAGCGAATTCATTTTTAACAGATTTTTAAATTTGTACTCATTTCAAGGAATGCGATTCCCTCTAAGAATTTAATCCTCTTGTGAAAGAGGATTAAATTGCCAAATTATTCGTCAGAATTCTACTCATCAATAGGATAATTACTTTTTTTTTACTTTACTTTTTAAGAATCCTTACATTTTCAATTTCATTAATGTATGATATCAGTTCGAGAAATTGCTGGTAAAAGTCTAATATTTAAGAACAATCGCGGATATTGTTCCTATAAGATAATTTGCATGGAATTTTTGCAGAAGTTATCTGTAATAGATCTAAAGCTTCGTATTTTCTTTGTTTGCTAATGAAGTTTAGAAAGATGCAAGCTTGCGATCAGAATTGGAAACTTAAAAAACGTAAATTATTTTTGAATGGATTTTCGCGAAACACCGGATCATTAATTTGTTAGTTTTTGTCGCGAATTATACCATGGGAGTAGTTGCAGCGCTAAGTAGATGCTTCTCGTCCCTGATTTTTTATTATGCCAATTAGTAAATATTCAAAAAAAAAAAAAAAACTCATGAAAGCTAAAAGTGTCCGATTTGCGGTTAAAAATATTCTGTTTGTTGGCTATTTTTCAATTCGGAAACGGCTATTTTTATTTTGCAGCTTAAGGTATACGTACACACTTGAAACTTCGAAAATCGTTCAAAATATCGAATATTTTTTATTGCTTCAAAATGTTCTCTGATTCTATAGCTTTCAAAGGATACCAAAATGTTGTCAATATTCGGAATATTTTGTCGAGTTCTAATTATTTTTTCTTGAGGTACTTTCACTAAAAACTCTAGTTTCGGTGTTTTTAAACTCATTTTTTGAAGAATGATATTTTTCCACTTGTTGCTTCATTCAAACAATTGTAACTCAACAAGAAATTAACCAAATACAATTATTTTTATATCAAAATAATCTGTAGGAAACAGTTGATGTTTTTTGCTTCAATCAAAGTTATATTTATAGAAACAAATTTTTAATATCTATTTAAAAGTTAAAATGACAGAAAAAATCTCGTTTTTTCTATTCATGGTTGAGGAAAAAATTGTTAAAAAAATATATATTTTTTTATAACTTGATTCAGACAGACAACATGAAGACTTATATTAGGCATCATTTCCAACTAGAAATGTGTGTCTGTACAAATTAGAATTTAAGGTATCATGTTTCAAAAAATATGCTAATTAGCTCATTAATTATTATTTAATTAATTAATAATTAGTGCAACATGGTTTTTTCCTCACTGAAATCAGTTTAAACATATATTAATGACCTACTGTGAAAAAACTGGATTTTTTAAGTTAAAAAATAAATCTTCTAGTGTTTACGTGTAAATTAGGAGCAAGTTTTCAGAGGTTTACAAATGTGTGTTGGTTTTTGTTTATGGCTAATATTGTCATAATTTCAGAATACATGTTAGTGATAGCTTGTCAGTTCAGAAACTAGCAGTACTGCAAAATATATTTATCAAAGTATTTGCATTAAAAAAAAAAGAACTGCTCTACCCATAAGTAGCCTAAAACTTTTAAATCCACAGATGAGATTTCTTGCATTTTAAACTTATTCAATGATCGGTATAAAAATTCTTTAAAATTTTTCGCAACAGAAAGTTGTGTAATAATTCAGCAGATAAAAGGATGGGTCTTCATTCCCGCATAGTCCTTATTCTAGTCAGCTAATTTTCTTCAAAAATGAATATGGCATAAGATATGCATTCAATTATCCGCAGCGTTAATGTTTTTTTAATCTACTGATTAAGTCTTTGTATTCAAGAGGTGACTCATAATCACCATTCAAGACGTTGCATCATTTGAACGTTTTATTTATTTGTTTTTCAATTTCGATTGTTAAAAATTCCTATAGAATGGTAAAGAGATGTGAATTAACTTTTAGAAAAAATTCAACTTGAAACACATATATATATTTATTTTTCGGAATGATAAACAAGCTTCGTATTGGGTGAATAATTTTGTAACGAATTACTTTTCCGAGTACAAAGGGTTAATATTTATGGATCGCTCACAGAAATGTGTATCTGAAGAACACTTTTAAAAACCTCATACTCTTTTCAAAAATCAATTTCTGGCAAAAGAATATGAATGACCAATAAAGCAGACGTGTTTCTATCGAGGCATTGAGAATCGAAAGCAATTTATTAATATCTGACGAGATAAAAATCAATAACAAAGGCGAATGAGAAGGGGGGAAAAAATGACTAGCCATCCACGCCGCTGCTGATTGTAGGTGCATCTCCTCTAAATTCAGACGATGAAAAGGGTCACTTGTTTATTTAAATCAATCGATTTTTCACACAAGGCACTTGCATGAACTGCGCCGATCTGCATTTTTCTTTCTTATTGGTTCATTCCCCACCTTATTTTTACTTTTTTTTTATTGCTTTCGTTGATCACCAGTCTATCAGGGCTGACAGAATAAGCAAAGAACATCCAACACTCTAGATAAAATAAAGAATTCGATAAAAAAAAATTTACTTTTGAAGATAAGCTAAGTGGATAATGCAGCAGTAATAGATGAATTGTCATTGATGTAGGCATAAACATAATGTTTCTTGCTTTGTGTAAGCTTTTGATAAATAGGAGAACAATTATGGTCCGAACCGCGACTTTTCTTATCGGTTTAATTATAGGAAATTAATATAATGATTGTTATATAATGAATAAATAATTCATATCAAATATTATAATGAATTGAAGGAGCTAGTCCATTTTTCTAAATTATTAGAAGCTCTTTTTTTTTTCTCATGGGAAACTTCTGTCGATACTTGCATATTTATTTGCCCTAAATAAGTGAATAATCTGCTCAAAGCATTGAAAATTATCAGCATATGTTGTTATTAATTAAAAGAAGTTGAATAAAAGAGATGAATATTGATAATATAATAATTTTTGTCTTGGAGTTGGGTGACGTCTGAACTCTGTAAGCAACATCGTTTAATTTCTTGATCATCTTTCCAATTCTTTTACAGCTTCGAGCACGAATCTCTACCTCCAGGCTCTATCGCCATCCTTTATAATGAAATAATTTCGCAGGAACCGTTTTGAATCATAAATAAAGCTTAGCAAGAGACACTGCAGAACTATAGAATGAAATTTATAAAAATTCCGATCAGGTTTTTAAGACTGACCGTCATCATGTCAATCTGAGGGCAACGAACATACCCAACTGATACTCCTGTTGCATACTCTCATTTTCCTAATGTAAATTGTACTATTAAGGGAATTCATCCTCTTTATGCCTCACATTAACGCATAATTAAAATAATTGTTTGAATAGCATAAGGGAAAACTTCTAAAGGAAATACTAAAAGTATAGTTCTAGCCAAAAATCCGCATATCCCTGAAACACCGCATGTTTCTAAGATTCTTAATGTGTTTAACCATTCCTAGTTTCAAACAAAATGGGAATCTGTTCTAAAAGCACTAAGCTAATAATAGGAATGATTTCTGCAACTGTGTAAGATTTTGAAACTTAAAATTTATTGATATTTTGGAGTAAAATTTTAATTCTGAGGTGTAAGAGTTGGAAAAATTTCATAGTAACTAAACTTATATGGAAAATAATATTCAAAATAAATAAAAAGACAAAGAAAAATATACAAACCATTCCTCGGTTTCTAGACTCGAACTGAAGACCAGCAAAAACCAGTGAAAGAACTAGGGAGTGGAGTGGAATTTGGCGTTTATTGGCGCAAGAGCCATAACTGACTATACTGCGCCAGACACATGGTAAAAAGGTAGTCTTTGACTTTATTTAAATAATTTTAAAAACTGGATAGAACACTGATAACACTGATAAAATTTCAAAGCAGTACGTCTTAAAATTGTAAACAAGGTAAAAAGAAAAATGTTAAATAGTATGGTAAAATCCAGTTGCTTTTAAAAATTTAAAAAGGTTTTTGTGGGGATGTTCCCCCACAAGCATTTGCATATCCACTGATGAACCATTAAAAAATCTCAAACGATGATGATTAAAATTAGGACATTCAATTAAAAGGTGAAAAACCGTTAAAAACACTTGGCATTTTGAGCAGAAAGGAGCCCGTTCGCCGAATAAAAGATGTTTGTGGCTAAAACGTGTGTGGCCAATGCGGAGTCTAGCCAATTTGACATCTAACTCTCGCACTGGTAAACAAGGCCAGGAAGAAATAATCGGTTTTACAGAATGGAGTTTATTATTCGTCTGATTATTCCATGACTCTTGCCATAATGAGTATACACGACGCGTAAAGGCATTTTTTGCATCGTTGTATGGAATATCTTGCTGCAAAACCAAAGACGCATTTTTTGCTGCACTATCCGCCATCTCATTACCTATTATTCCAACATGGCTAGGAATCCAGCAAAAAAGTATTTGAAAATCCCTGTCTTGTAGAGTCCTTAAGAGTCTCAGGATTTCCAAGGCAACTGGATGAACCTGATTTTGGAGATTAGAAAGCATTTTCAATGAACTCATGCTGTCAGTATAAATGCAGAATTTGCGTTCAGGAGAGAGTGAAATCTTCTGAAGAGCATAAAAAACTGCTAATAATTCAGCAGATAGAACTGAAAGAGAAGTATCAAGACGGTAACTGAATGTATCGGCATCAAAAACAATACCGCAACCAACATGATCATTTGACTTCGAACCATCCGTAAAAATTTTTAAGTATTTTGCATACTGACAGCAATGAGCATTGAATAAATGCTGATAGACAATAGGAGCAGTACCCTGCTTCCCAAACCCAGAGAAGGGATTTAAAAACGAAATTTGGAGAATATCCCAAGGGGGAAAGCAAAAGAGATCAGTAGTTTGAATTACCCTACCATGGAGTTCAGAATCATGAAGGATAGATTTAGCTCTCTTGCAGAAGGGAAGGATGTGAGACGGTCGAGCATTATGAAGTCTCCGAAGACTATCCGGAAAAGTCATAGAAGACAAGGGGTGCTTCGGAAAAGACAAAACTCGAAAGTAGTACTGTACGGATAATTTTTCGCGTCGTAAACTAAGTGGTAATTGGTGACAGAGAACATACAAACTATTCACTGGTGAGGTGCGAAATGCTCCTGAACAAATTCTCAGAGCAGAATGGTGTATAGTGTCAAGTCTGCGTAAGATGGTAGAACGCGCAGTGCCATACACCATACATCCGTAATCAATACGAGATAAAAACAACTGCTTTATAAATTCGGAGCATGGAAGTACAATCTGCTCCCCAGGTGGTTCTAGAAAGTACCTTGAGTATATTTAATGACCTGTCACACTTCTTCCGTAGATGTAAAACGTGTGGAAGGAAAATGAGCTTATGGTCGAATATTATACCCAGAAATTTAGTTTGATTAACCACAGGGATGGTAGCGTTTCGAATACGGATTATAGGATCCAAATGAATACCCCGCTTCCTACAAAAGTGAACGCAGTGACTTTTCTCTGGAGAAATCGTATGTCCGTTTTCATTGCACCAATCTACGAGTTTATTAACAGTAACTTGCAATTCCCGCTCAATCAAGTGCATATTGCTCCCTTGGCAAGATATTTGAAGATCGTCTACATATAAAGTGCCTTGAATGGGTGGAGATAATACGTTTAGTATCTGACTAAAATGTAGGATAAAAAGGGTAACACTAAGGATACTTCCCTGCGGAACACCCTCAGCTTGGATAAAATTATTAGAATAAACGTTTCCTATGCGAACTTTAAATGTTCGACAAGATAAAAAGTTTTTTAAAAATATAGGTAAATTTCCCCTAAAACCAAGATTGAAAAGTGTTGAAAGTATGCCGTAACGCCATGTGCGGTCGTAAGCTTTTTCTATGTCAAAAAATATAGAAACAAGGTGGTTTCTCCTAACAAATGCGTTGCGGATTTGGGTTTCGAGAAGTATGAGATTGTCAAACGTTGACCGACCTCTACGGAAACCACTCTGCAACGGAGAGATGCATCCTTGTCTCTCTAATTCATACATAAAGCGAGCATTGACCATCCGTTCTAAAGTCTTACAGAGGCAACTCGTCAGAGCTATTGGCCGATACTTAAGAGGGTTGAATGAGTCTTTATCCGGTTTTAAGATCGGAATCACAATAGCTTCGCGTCATTGTATTGGGTACTTCAGCTCTATCCAGATTCTGTTGAATAACAACAGTAGATTGGAAAGTGAAGTTTTATTCAAATGGCGAAGCATGCTGTACGTGATTCCATCTGGGCCGGGACTGGTATCGTGAGTTTGAGATAAGGCCCTTTCCAATTCAAACATCCTAAACTCGCAATTGTATGGAGAGGTACTTTGGTCATTGAAACACAACGGCAACTGTTCCGCGCGATTCTTAATTGCTAGAAAATCAGAGCTGTAAGAATCAACTGCGGAAACTCGTGCGAACGTTTGTCCGAGTACATTGGCTACGTCTGATGGGGCACTATGCATCAAATTTCCCGATTTCAAAACAGGAATAGAAAATTCGGTATAAATCCCATTTACGGCCTTCACCTTCTTCCATAGATGTTTACTGCAAGTAGAGGATGTAATAGACGATACAAATTTTATCCAGCATTCCCTTTAACTATTACGCCGTATGCGACGGGCTATGGCTTTCGCTCGTTTGAAGGCTACAAGGTTTTCGGTCGTAGGATATCTCCTGAAAATATTCCATCGCTTTTTCTGGTTTTTATAGCTATTTCGACAAGCATCATTCCACCATGGCCTTCGGAATTTTCTTGGACGCGATGAGCTCTTAGGGATACTATTATTAGCGGCATTCATTATGACATCAATTACATGTTGAACGGCCTCCGAAATGTCTTCGGAACTAACCATTTCCTGAGTGATAACTGCTAGTTTCGAGAAATTATCCCAGTTTGCCCGCTGAAATAAGAAACGCGGAGGCTGATTAACCACACCGCCTCTATCAGCATGGGTAACAATAACTGGGAAATGATCACTATCATATAATTCTTCGCAAACTTCGAAGGTTAAGAACGGCAACAATTCTGGAGAACATATAACAAGATCGAGACTATGGAAGGTGCGTGTGGGTTCGTGGAAGTATGTCGTTTCATCATTATTAAGTAGACAGAGATTGTTATTTGAAATTAACTGTTCAATCTGTCTTCCTCTAGAATTAGCATTCGCCGAACCCCACAAAGTACTGTGCCCATTAAAGTCACCAAGCATAATAAAAGGCGGAGGAAGTTGGTCTACCAAGCTGTCCAGATCATGTTGAAGAATGACATCATGAGGTGGTAAATATATGTAACAGACTGTGACCAATGTTCGTATGTGAATTTGTACAGCCACAGCCTGCAGAGATGTATGTAATGTGACAGTTGTGCTCGGATAAATATTAGATGTGAAGATACAGACTCCTCCAGAACTGCGAGATCCAGTGTCTGCATCTTTCCGAACGCAGTTATACCCGCGCAATTTGATGGTAATGTTAGGTGACAAGAAAGTTTCCTGAACACCGAAACAAATTGGATGAAACTGATTGAACATGGACTTGATGTCGTGAAGTTTTGAACGAATGCCGCGACAATTCCACGAAAGAAAAGTACCCATTAAGAAAGTTTATTTTGGGGAGAGGTATTTGAGACGGTAGTTGGAGAGTGCGTGGCATCGCAACTCATTTGAAGTTCTTCATCCTCCTCCTCAGGCGGATGTAGCGTTATAAGGTCGGGGCTCTTGGACATGCCACCAAAAACAGACGCAAGGTCTCTATGGACCACACCCTGATTTGCAAGCCCCAGAGCAACAGAATTTTTGATTTTTTATTTTCTTAATTTTGCCTTTAATTTTTCTGAAATCGTTTTTTCTGGAATGTTAGATTTCGAAAGTTTCAGTTTAAGTGATCTCTGCGATTTGGATGATGTTTTCCGTTTTGTGGGTTTATCTGTGTCTGGAACACTATTTGAGGATGGTTCAGTTTCTGACTCTGATGTTTTTTCAACAATTTTTGTTTTGGTGGTAAATTTAATACAATTCATGCAGGAGCAGTTTGTACAGAAATTTCCCTGAACTGGAACTTTTGCAGCTGTAGCATAACTTAGACCTGGCTTAGGTGTTTGAGCGAGAATCTTTCTTTTTGCCTCTACATACGATATTTGTTCCTTAATCTTCAATGCAATGATATCTTTCTCCAACTGCCAACGCGGACAAGATCTAGAAAAAGATGTGTGATCGCCGCTGCAGTTAACACATTTTTCTTGAGCCGTACACTGCTGGCTGTCGTGTCCTTTCTCTGCACAACGGGCGCAAGTGGGTGTCCCGCGGCAGGAAATTTTAGAATGTCCAAATCGTTGGCACTGATAACATCGCAGAGGATTAGGAATAAAGGGTCGCACAGCCAATTTCATGTAGCCTGCTTTAACCTTTTCTGGCAAAGTTGGAGATTGGAAAGTGAGAATAAGGTGTTTTGTGGGTAGGAGTTGTCCATCTCGTCTGATAAAGATACGACGCACATGAGTTACTCCCTCAGATTTCAGGTCTTCCGTAATTTCTTCAATCGTAGAATGATACAACTCCCCCACAGGTTATAACACCCTTTGAGGAATTAAGGGAAGAATGAGTGCTCACTTCAATAGGAATTGTAGCCAAAGCTTTCATTTTTAAAATTTGATGGGATTGTTTTTGAGTACCAACTTCCACAAGTAGGTCACCAGAACGAAGTTTACGGATGGATGGTACTTCTCCAATTACGCTCACAATAGCTTTCTCGACAAGGAATGGCGAAACTGTGTGAAATGTTTCCTTTGTGTCTGATAAACGCTTGATGACAAAAAAATGATCAAAATAGATTTGTTTAGTTTTTTTTTATTTCCGTTCGTTGCTGAAAGGTTTTAGGCCCCATGCGATATGAATATGGTTTCGGGTCCCGACGGCACCGCCCACCACGGAGTCCAACAAGGGAAGGCAGCCACCGGCTCTGGCCATTCCCAGCCTCGGCGCTTACCCTAGCGCTAATCGGTACCTATACGCTCAGAGTTACCCCCGGGGACAGTGACCACCCTTAACGCCAAGCCCAAGGAGTAACCCCTTCGCTTGATCCCTAGCAGACTAGTAACTCAGGTTGCTAGTTACCGGCCGATTGATACACCGGGGACCACAGTGCACCGCCCGTCTAATGGGTCGCCACGCACGGCAAACACGTGGGGGTATTTGCTGTCCATGAGAAGCAGGAAGTAAACAGAGCGGCGACAGCTTCTCATGGAGAGCTCCCTCGCCTACCCTCGAGGGAAAGAAGAAAAAAGGAGACAGCAGAAGGCGCAGTGGAGAGTAAACATAAAGGGAGTATAGATCCCTGGGTACCTTGGGATTGGGACACCCCTACTCACCTATAGTAGGTGAGCCCCTGAGGGGGAAAGAACTAGGGATTGCAATACCGAATACCGGTATTCTGAGCCATTTGTACAATTTTGTAATACCGGTATTCACAAGTTTAAATACCGGTTTTTCGGTATTTACTAGAAATTTTTAAAATTGTCTCCACTATATGTTCAGGTATCGCGAACATAGCAAAATAGTATACGTTTTTGTTTTTATGTCTCCCTAACGGGTGAAATTTATTAGCCAATTAATGGCTTAAATCTAAATTAGCGAAACATGAATTATCTCTGAAAGAAAATATTGTATCTATAACGACTGATGGGGCAGGCAATAATTATGAAAAAAGTTGGAAAGTTTATTGGTGCAAATCAGCAGTTGTGCTATGCACATGGAATTCTATTAGGAGTAATAGATGTATTATACCAAAAAAATAAAGAACAGAAGAATCCAAATATAGAAATTTCGGATTCCAAATTTGAGGAGAGTGAGAGTGATATTGACAATGAAGATAATGATAATGCAATTGTTGAAGAAGATATTGCTAATGAGGATGAAATATTAGCCCATCAAGAATTGCTTACTATAATTTATAAAGTTCGAAAAATTGTTAAGATATTTAAACATTCCCCTATAAAAAATATATATATTACTAAAATATATACTAACTAAAAATAAAACAGAATATATGTTAATATTAGCTTCTAAAACACGTTGGAACAGTTTACTCCTAATGATGGAACGATTTTTGAAACTGAGAAATCCAATCCAAAAAGTAATAATCGACTTAAACCTGTAAATTAATTTTTCAGATAGTGAATTCGACTTAATATCCAGAACTGTATCAGCTCTACTTCCAATAAAACTGACTATTGAGGCGTTATGTCGATGAGATTCAAATTTATTAACAGGTAATGCAACAATAAATTTCATGTTGCAGTCACTGAAAGAACAGTATCATCCCTATCTGAAGAATTATGTATTACGTTGAAAAATCGCACAGAAGATAGGCATACCGAAATAAAAAATTTCTTATGGTATTTACATAATTATAATGATTTTAAAAATGGAAAAGAAAATAACCAATTCAAATCTGATTAAATTTTCTTAAAATTTTTTACCCACAAACCTATCCACATTCAGAAGAATTCGGTTCAATTATAGAAGATTATGATGTCATTACTGTCGATATTGAAAAGGAATTGTCTCTTGAACAAAAATTAGAATTAGCGATAAATAAAAAAATTTCAACGAACCAAAATACAATACAGAAATTAACTATATCCAAAACCTTCCGACGAAAAATCGATTTGTTTGAAGATAAGGGATTTAGAGGTAAATACTTGGAAAAAGTATATCACGCATTGCTAACTTTATCCCCAACTAGCGTAGATGCCTAAAGAGCGTTTTCGATAGCTAGTAATTTTTACACAAAATTACTTTTCAGGCTTAATGACAGTACAATTGATGATTATGTTTTGTAAGATCACATTTCAAAAATTTGTAATAGAATCACAGACTGAATAGTGATATTTGCACTTTTTTTGTGATTTAAAGATATTTCTTTACTTTTTTGTGATTATATACTGTTGTAATTTATAAATTACAAGTTATTTTTTGTGATATTTACACTCTCTAACAAAACTGGCAAATAAAACAAAGAAACCTATGTTTTCTTTCTTTTTCTAAAATTTCTAATACCGGTATTAAAATCGGTATCCCGGTATTAAGATTTAAAAAATACCGAATACCGGTATTGAAATTTTGGTCCGGTATTGCAATCCCTAGAAAGAACCTATTGTTATATCTACCAAACCTCACATCCCTGATCAATTTCTAAGATTCTTAATATGTTTAACCCTTATGAAATTCAAACACATTGGGAATCTGGTCTAAACGCATTTTGCTAAGAATAGGAATGGTTTATGTGCATGTGATTAAGATCTTGAATCTTTGAAGTAAAATTTTATTTTCATTGTTTACTGAAATGCAAAAAATATTCATTTACTGGAAAAGATAATTATTTAATAAACGAGTGCAAGACAGCTTTAAAACTCCTCTGATTTAATCATGTGAAAATAGTTTTTTTAAACTTAAATGGAAATTCTCCTAGCAGAAATTTTCTGAAAATGCGCCAACGACATTAATGAGAAAGAAGAAAGAGGAAAGGGAATCTTTACCGCAGAAAAACTAAAAAATATACTCAATGAAGCGATTCTTGAATAATGTTTTCTTGGCGAGATGCAGCGTAATGCAAATGTGCACAGAAATGAAACAGTTGCAAAAGGTTACATAATTAGATAGGAAAAAGCTATGAAACTAGCGAAATGAAAATTCATTTATAATTTTGTTTTAAAGGAGAGATGAATTTTTTAAAAAAAGCCTAATTTAGGTGATTTTGCTTTGGAATTAAGAATTTTTTTTTAATTAAAAACGCAAAAACTTGAAGAGAATGCAAAGCGAATTAAACAATTTTTTGGTTTTCTATACATTTAAAATTATAAACAAAAAATATATTCTAAAGCTATTAAAAGTTTTTATTTACGAAATTATTTATTTTAAATTTGTAAAAGATATTTTTTCATTTCCTTGGCAACAATTTTTGAACAGGAATTTCAGAAAAAGTTTCATTTTTTTAAGTTCCTTTCGCTGCGAGCCTCTCCAACATAAAATGATAAATATTAGAAATGTACTTTTTAGATTATCTAAAATGAAAAATCAATAAAACTTTTTTCTTACGATTGTTTCAAAAATTAAATTTCAATCTGTCATTGTTGCTATTTTGAACTAACAGTGCTGATGAAATGTGAAATTATATAATTGAAAAAAATATATGGAAAGAAGAGAATTACCGACAAAAAACGTTAAGAAATTAAAATTACATAAGACTAATTATTTTAAAGGCAAACATTATAAATTTTCCCAAGTCAGAGTGATTTCAGATATTACAGGAAACTGGATATTTAATCTTTACATTACTGCAATAAATGTATTTTTTAATGTTGTTTTTTTTTTTAACAAATATTGGAAAAATTTCAATAAAAACGAGTCATTATTTCATAAAGGAAAAAAAAGTGTAAACATTCAAGGACTTCTAGTTCTAACTGAAACATATATTAAATGTCTGAAGGATTTCATTAATAAATCTCGATCATTTTCCTTTTAAATTTATTTATATTTTTCAAGTTTTGCTTATTAATAAAACAATTACTATCTATGCATTACTACTACGAATTTTTTTTTTCTGCTAGCGATAATAGCATGCGGCCATCTTTAATTTTATTGTGATTACTTTTCTCTTGCACATGAAGTACGATGCTTTCAGAAAAAAAAGAAAAAAAAAGGATACACAACATGGAGAGGGAAGAAATATGAACTCTGTTCTTACTTACAAAACTTGCCTAATTCATTTCTAGTTCTTACGCGTTAAAAACTCGAAATACTTAAATTACCCATACTTAAATATAGACATCTGCAATATTTTTTAAGCAGAAAAATTAACTCTGCATAGGAATATTTTGCTAAAATAATTTTATTGAAAATATTTTTGCACTGTATATTCATTTTCTTAAGCAAAAAAAAAAAAAAAAAAAAAAAAAAAAGAAGCTAGGGGCTGAATTCAAAATAATGAAAAATATTATAATGAAGAATATGAATATGACGGCAATATGATATTACTGCCATAATTTTTATACGTGTTTGTTTCATTCGAATGCAATATAACCGGTATGTTTTTTTTTTTTTTGCAACTGCGCCACTTTAAATGCTATGTTAGCGCAATTCTGCATTTTTTTTACTCCAACTATTTAGAATTTCTGTCCTTTTCATCTGCAATAGAATATCTAAAGAAAAATTCTGTGTATAGATAAATTTAATAATTAACATTGTTTTAATATTCTTTCTTTCATAAAAATTTGGAAAAGGGAAAACAAAAATTTTAAATAAAAACTTTTTTTATCTTATAATGTGAAAATATAAGCAATCAGAATTTTTGTCTTTATACTATTAGGAAAAATTAAATTTTTTCAAACGATCAATTAGATACACTTTTTCTTATTAAATAATTGGTAAATTAATTAATAAGAAATTCTATCATTAATTCATCAATGCATCGATGTCATTAAATCCTGAAAGCAAACAAATAATACGAATCATTCATTTATTTGCAGCGGAAATATATTTGTAGTGAGAGACGAGAACTGACAAAAGTCGTTTTTAGCAGACAAATTCTGCATTCGTGTTGCTATCTTTGGAGCAAAAGAGAAAATAAAAGTCTATTTATTCATTAGTGCTGCCATCTGGAGAATAAAATAGAAGTTTTTCTGTCATTGGCGATGCCATCTATGAAACAAAAGAGAAAATAAAAGTTTGACATTCTTTGTGCTGTCATCTATGAAGAAACATAAAAAAGAAAAGTTAAATTTTTCAATAGTGCTGCCATCCATGTGCCAAATAAGAAATAAAAATTGATTTTGGTTTTCGTGTCGCCATCTAGTATCTAACTCATTTAATAGAAATTTTAGGCCGGTTTTCCCAATTTTATTTAGAAACAGAAAAATTCTTCTAAAAAATAAAAATTAATTTTAAAAATTCTGAAAAGTTGATTTTAGTCTTTACCTATTGTTTAATTATATTATAAATTAATTATGTTGATAAATTAGATTATATTCTTATTTCTAAAAATATTTAAAAATAATACCTCTTGAACAAATTCCGAATATTTCGTTTAATATATTTTCCATTCCTCATTAAGTCTCAGATAAATTTCATCTATGTTAAAAGGATTTTCATGCGAATCAAAATCTAATGTCCATTATTATTTTTTTTCTATAAACAAGGTACATAATAAAGGTTATTATTTTGCATTTTTATAAAAATAATCAATACTTATATAGCAAAAACTTAGATACGAACCATCAGAAGTCCTTAACTTTATATTTTTGTATAGAACACGTCATACGTAATATTTCGATCACAAATTTAAATCATATTTCAGTGCATTTAAAATAATCAGAAATATAAAAATGTATTTAAAGTATCAATCGAATTAAGAAAATTATTTTCCAAAATTTTTCCTACATAAACAAAAAACAATTTCTTTAACTAATTAAAGCGAGCATTTATGTGCAATTATATCAATTCTTATTACTGTAAATAGTTAAAAATAAATTTTAATTTAATTGAACAACAAGAGCAGAAATGTCGACCCATGCACAGCGCACAGTTAACGAGCACGGACACCCCGTTCGATCTATGCATCGACATTTCTCACCAGAAACAAACATAAAATACAATGTTAAATAAAAGAAACAACAAGTGGAGAGATGACGACCCATGCCGAGCGCGCAGTGTCAGTTACCGAGCACGGACACCTTCGTTCGATCTATGCATCGTTTTTATTAAATAATTAATTTTTATTTTAATTAATGTTAGATTAATATCGATAACTGTTAATTAATGTCGATAATATAATAATTCTTTACTTGGAGTTAGGTGACTTCTGAATTCTGTAAGCAACATCATTTACTTTCTTGATGATTTTTCCCAGTTTCTTACAGCTTCGGGTTCGAATCTCTATCTCCAGGCTCTATCGCCATCCTAAAAATGGTAATCTGTTTCTTTAACGGAGTAACATCTAGAAATCGCATATATGGGTTTAACTTCTTGTTATATAATTCGGAAAAAACACGTTACTTAGCCATTCAAAAAGAATCATAACGGGAATTCGCAGCCTTCGACCTTAAAGCAACTCGGATAGAGTCCGTCTAGTCATTTCATGAGCCGCTCTCCTATTAGCCAGGATAAAAATGCAAATGGTAACTCTATCGATCTAAACAAGCACAGGAAGATTATTTAAATCTCTAGACTATGCCATCTTTTTCAGGATGTAGTGCTGCTAATTGAATCTTCAGAATTTAAAAACATTTGTAACTTGTTCCAGATACAATAACACCGTAGGCTCACTGTATTGGGAAATCCAGCTCCGAACGAATTCTTAAGCTACAGTCGAAGCTTTGTAAATAGAAATGGAAATGGTTCCCGGTCATGATAAAATAGTCCATCAATACTAAGACATATCTGTTGACCTGTGAAATTCAAGGTAAAAGAATAATCAGGAATATCGAAATATATTATTTCGAATTCTACGTTAAAAAAAAATTAAGAATATCGAAATATAATATTTCGAATTGTACACACACGTAATAGTGCTGTAATGTACGTTTGCTCCTTAGCTCTAAGTCAGTTGCAATAGCTGGGTCTTTATTTAATTTTGGTAGCTCCAAAATGTCCTCTACTTTGTTACCAAGTATCTCTAGAAACTTTTTGAATTCTTTCTTTCTGGAAAAAATTCAATAAGCCATTGACGGAACATTCTGTTGAAAGTAAAGAATTCTAACTGCAATTGATGAAGTTATTCCGGAGTAAGCAGAGTTAAGCTTCCTTTTTCTTTAAAATTAATCTATTATCTAGATCTTTCAACTGCGGAGATCTAGATAGCTGTACTTTTTAGATCTCACTTCAAGACAAGATATTTGCAACTGTTGTTAAAATTTTAGCGGAAGCAACTCGTTTTACTGTTTCCGCAAAAATATTTTCTCGGCATTTCAACAATGTTTTCAGAATTTAATGCAAGACCTTCGAGAGAGAGAATCCAAATTTCTGCGAGAGGTCTTTTCGATTTTATACACCATATGCTCCAATGGTAATGGTACCCCCCCCCCCCATTGAATAGTGGAACGTAAAGAATCCGAAGGCAAATAAACAGTGTTTAGGCAATCGAGGAGAACAGTGTGGAGTACGTACATCTTAAGAAAATTAATATAACAACATGCCTGTTGTTTATAATTTTGTTATACAAAATTAGTATAACAAAATTATAAACTTCTTTTATAATTATATATAAATCAGAATCATCAAATTTATAAGAAGAATAGGTAGAACTCACAACCGATGAAAAACTGACTGTAAAATTTAGAAATGGATGCTAAGAGCTCAACAGGATCAATATCGGAATCCTGCACTGAATTATGGGACAGAATTTAAATGCTTTCAATTGTATTTCTTTCGTTGCATTTGGATGAGTGTGATTTCAATTCAAAAACTTGTTTCCTGTCTAATAAGAGAAAGAGGCTGCGCATTTACTTAGCGCTGCAGTTTGCGACTCATACTAACGAAACTACCTGAAACCATTCATTTAACTTTTTATTTTTAATTAATTTTATGATTATTTTTTGTATTTCACTTTTTATTGCATTTGATGACCACTTTTATTTTCACTTTGTAATTTTTAGATAGACATTTAAAATAATTTTAGATAATATGCAACTTTATTTTAATATTTATTATGATGACTAACTGTTATAGAAAAGGAGGAGACACAATAATTCTTTTTTTGTGAAGGAAGTTGTGACCTAGAGAAAATGTGGAACTATACACTGTCTGATAAGAAAGGAGTTATCTGTTCTCTCTTAGAGAGACGTATAGCTGCTCTCAGTCCTCCTTCTCAATCCTTGCCACACTTGCAATTACTTTGCTACAGCAATATGACTTTCATTTCCTACGGAATTGTTATACAGCATATTGACAGCATCACACATCATTATATATGCTGCATTGGTTCGGAGTATGCGGTATTGATCATACTCCATGTTCAAAGTGCTTTTTTTTAAATACCAAACACACATTCGATTAATTCATTTCATAATTAGTCCTAACAAATTGGTAGCGCATTTTTCCCGAGATCTGGGCGTTCCGGATTCGAATCCCTGTTCGGGCATGGTTGGTCTTCTGTGTTCTATCTGTGAGGTGTGTGAATGTGCTCCCCTGTAAAAAATTGTTGTGCAACCGATTGCGACGCATGAAATAATCAAGTCGTACTTTTGTCCCTAGTTAACGCTACTTAAAAAAAAAAAAAAAATAGACGCTTACTCGGTTTACATCACTGACAGATAACTGTCAGCGGGCTTGTAAAGGCCCATAAGTCACAACACAACGCAATTTTTATAGCACAATAACTGCCCGGTAATTTCATTTTATGTCATTTTACCTTACTGTGGGCTAATTTCATTAGTCATTTAGTTATCGCCATTTTTGTGATTTTCTTAACTTTTGGGGGACTAGTAAATATAGAAGTCGAACCATCGCTTAGTTCTCTTCCCCATTTAGTGTAGCTTTGCATACAATACCACCCTGAGTACAAATTTTGGTTGGTTGTTTAAATCTCATTCTATATTAAAAGGGAAGTCTCTCTCTAAGCATGATGATTTTCTTTGATCCCTGTTATGATGATTTCAGCAACTTCTGTTTCAAATAATTCATATGTAGATGCAAATATTGGGAAAACAGCATGCTTTGTTTATTAAATTTGAATTGTCGAAAATAATGAATATCGAAATTTTTCGTTAGAAAATTCACAAAATCAAAAACGGCATTTGAGCGATGAAAGCAATAAGGGTGTCAGAAACACCAGCCTTCAGACCAGACCATGCATAGGCGGAAGTTATCACTTGTTCGGAATTTTATACTCATTTTAATATCTTAATGTTCTATTGAAGATGGTTGTATTATAATTATACCTTTTTTATACTGATTATAAAATGTATTAATGAAGCTAAAATAAATCTTGAAGCTTCATCATTCGGAACTAAAAATAAATAAATAAAAGAAGTTAAATGATATTTCATGATTAAATGCCGTACTCGAACTATCTGTATGAATTAAAATAATTAACCTTCAATATATAATCTAATGCATGTAAGTGAAAGAATTTCGCAGAAACCGTTTTGAATCATAAATACAGCTTGGCAAGAGAAACTACAGAACTACAGAATGAAATATATAAAGATTTCGATCAGCTTTTTAAGACTGACTTTTAGATTACCTAAAAGACTTTTTAGATTACCTAAAATGAAAAATTAATAAAACATTTTTCTTAGAATTCTTTCAACAGTTATAATTTTAATCTTTCATTGTTGCTATTTTGAAACTAACAGTGCTGATAAAATGCGAAATTATATAACTGACAAAAATATATCGAAAGAAGAGAATCACCGATAAAAAATGTTAAGAAATTAAAATTATATTAGGTTCAGAAATAATTATTTTAAAATGAAACATTATAAATTTTACCAAGTCGGTTTGATTTCTGAAATTACAGGAAAATGGGTATGGTGCTGCCATCTATACGCCAGATTAGAGATAAAAATCAAACATTTAATAGAAAACATTTAATTATCAAACATTTAATAGAAATTTTGGCCGGTTTTCCAATTTTATTAAGAAACATAGAAAAGTTCTTCCAAAAAATAAAAATTAATTAAAAAAATTCTGAAAAATTGATTTTCATCTTTACCTATTGTTTAATAATATTATAAATTAATTATATTGATAAATTATGTTATATTCTTATTTCTAAAAAGATTTAAAAATAATACCTCCTGAACAAATTCAGAATATTTTGTTAAATATACTTTACATTCCTGATTGGGTCCCAAATAAATTTCAAATATTTTACAATGATAGTCATGCGAATCAAAATCATTATTATTTTTCTCTACAAACAAATTATTTAATAAAAGGTTAGTAATATTATTTTGTATTTCTATAAATAATTAAATAATAAGTTGAAAAAACATAGATACGAGCCATCAGAAGTTCTTTTCTTTATATTTTTGTAACTGAAAACCAGCAAAAAGTAGCGAAAGAACCAGCATTTTCATCCACCACGCCACACATTTCTGGAACTTCGCTCAATTCTAAGATTCTTTATGTTTCAAATGCAAATGTACAACGCTAAACTTTCGACTGTTTTCTGTGCATATAGAAGATCTTGAAACTCAAAATTTCTTAAAATTTTTTGATATTTTGAAGCAAAATTTTAAGTCTCATGTCATATTCTCATCTCATGAAATATTTATAATGAATGCTAAACTATTATGGAAATAATATACAAAATAATTTTAAAAAAGAGTAAAAAAAAGTATAGAACAATTCCTATGTTTAGTGACTCGAACACCATCAAAAAGCAGCGAAAGAGCCTGCAGTTCTATCCACCAGGTACCACACCCCTGAAGCTCTCCCGTTTCTAAAATTCTTTATGTTTTAAAGAATTCCATTTCTCAAACATAATTGGAATCTGGTAGAAAAGCACAACGCTTAACGTTCGACTGTCTTCTGCGCATGTGCAAGATCTTGAAACTTAAAATGTCCTTAAATTTAATGATATTTTGAAGAAAAAATTTAAATCTAAATAAGGTAAAAATTTAAATACGGTGTCAATCTGGTCTAAAAGCACAATGCTAAGAATACGAATGAATTCTGCGCAAGTGCGTGAAATTGACCCGTAAATTTCGAATAAATATAGAAATATTTTGAAATTAAATTCTATTTTTGACGTATACGATTTCGAATTATTCAATTTATCTTTAGGAATGATGAAGAAATCTGGCTAAAATAAATTTAAAAATAAAGAAAAATATATACAAATATTCGTCGGCTTCGAACTGAAGACCTGCAAAACTAAGAGCCATACTCTACCGATACAAATACCAAGCCTCGTAACCCGAGCGCTTCTAAAGGGTCTAAGAATCTGATTACGAGTGTCCCGTAAAATTTTAAATACGTTGTCAATCTGGTCTAAAACCACACTGCTAAGAATACGAATGAATTCTGCGCATGTGCGAGAACTTGACTCGTAAAATTTCGAATAAATTAAGAAATAAATTGAAATTAAATTCTATTTTTGACATATATGATTTGGAATTATTCATTTTAACTCTAGTAATGAAAGATAAAACTGACTAAAATAAATTTAAAAAAAAAAGAAAATTATATAAAAACATTTGACGGCTCCGAGCCAAGAACTGAAGACCTGCAAAACTAAGCGCCACACTCTGCTGATCCAGCCACCAAGTCTAGTAACCCGAGAGCTTCTGAAGGGAGTAAAAGTATCATTACGACTGTCCAGTAAAATTTTAAATACTGTGTCAATCTGGTCTAAAAGCACAACGCTAAGAATTTGAATGAATTCTGCGTATGTGCGTGAACTTGACTCGTAAAATTTCGAATAAATAAAGATATACTTTGAAATTAAATTCTATTTTTAACGTATATGATTTGGAATAGTTCATTATAACTCTAGAAAAGCAAGATGAAACTGACTAAAATAAATTTAAAAAAAAAGAAAAATATATAAAAACATTTGACGGCTCAGAGCCTCGAACTGAAGCCATTCAAAACTAATTTCCAGACTGTGCCGATCCAGCCACCAAGCTTCGTAACCCGAGAGCTTCTGAAGGGTCTAAGATTTAAATTACGACTGTCTAGTAAAATTTTAAATACGGTATCAATCTGGTCTAAAAGCACAATGCTAAGAATATGAATGAATTCTGCGCATGTGCATGAACTTGACTCGTAAAATTTCGAATAAATTTAGAAATATCTTGATGTTAAATTCTATTTTTGACGTATATGATTTGGAATTAATCAATTTATCTCTAGAAATAATAAAGAATTCTGGCTAAAATAAATTTAAAAAAAAAGAAAAATATATAAAAATATTTGTCGGCTTCGAGACTCGAACTGAAGACCTGCAAAACTAAGCGCCACACTCTACTGATCCAGCCACCAGCCCGAGAGCTGATGAAGGGTCTAAGAGTCTCATTACTACTGTCCAATAAAACTTTAAATACGTTGTCAATGTGGTCTGAAACCACAATAATGAGAATACGAATGAATTCTGCGCATATGCGTGAACTTGACTCGTAAAATTTCGAATAAATTATGAAATAAATTGAAATTAATTTCTATTTTTTACGTACATGATTTGGAATTATTCAATTTATCTCTAGTATTGATGGAGAAATCTGGCTAAAAAAAATTTTAAAAAAGAAAAGAAAAAAAAAAGAAAAATATATAAAAATATTATTCGGCTTCGAACCTCTAACTGAAGACCGGCAAAATTAAGCGCCACACTGTGCCGATCCAGCCAATAAGTCTCGTAACCCGAGAGCTTCTGAAGGGTCTAAGATTTAAATTACGACTGTCCAGTAAAATTTTAAATACGGTATCAATCTGGTCTAAAAGCACAATGCTAAGAATATGAATGAATTCTGCGCATGTGCGTGAACTTGAATCGTAAAATTTCGAATAAATATAGAAATATTTTGAAATTAAATTCTATTTTTGACGTATAGGATTTGGAATTATTCATTTTAACTCTAGTAATGAAAGATGAAACTGACTAAAACAAATTTTAAAAAAAAGAAAAATATATAAAAACATTTGACGGCTCCGAGCCTAGAACTGAAGACCTGCAAAACTAAGTGACACACTGTGCCAATCCAGCCACCAAGATTCATAACCCGAGAGCTGCTGAAGGGAGTAAAAGTCTCATTACGACTGTTAAGTAAAATTTAAAATACGGTGTCAATCTAGTCTAAAAGCTCAATGCTAATAATACGAATGAATTCTGCGCATGTGCGTGAACTTTACTCCTAAAATTTCGAATAAATATACAAATATTTTGAAATTAAATTCTATTTTTAACGTATATGATTTGGAATAATTCATTTTAACTCTTGTAATGAAAGATGAAACTGACTAAAATAAATTTAAATATATATATATATAAACATTTGACGGCTCCGAGCCTCGAACTGAAGACTTGCAAAACAAGGTTCCACCCTCTGACGATCCAGCCACCAAGCTTCTTAACCCGAGAGCTTCTGAACGGTCTAAGATTTACATTACGACTGTCCAGTAAAATTTTAAATACGGTGCCAATCTTGTCTGAAAGCACAACGCTAAGAATACGAATGAATTCTGCGCATGTGCGAGAACTTGACTCGTAAAATTTCGAATAAATATAGAAATATTTTGAAATTAAATTATAGTTTTGACGTATATGATTTGGAATTATTCATTTTTGGAGCTTCTGATGGGTCGAAGATTCTCATTACGTTTGTCCAGTAAAATTTTTAATACGGTGTCAATCTGGTGTAAAAGCCGAATGCTAAGAATACGAATGAATTCTGCGCATATGCGTGAACTTGACTCTTAAAATTTAGAATAAATATAGAAATATTTTGAAATTAAATTCTATTTTTAACGTATATGATTTGGAATAATTCATTTTAACTCTAGAAATTAAAGATGAAACTGACTAAAATAAATTTAAAAAAAAGAGAAATATATAAAAATATTTGTTGGCTTCGAGACGCGAACTGAAGACCTGCAAAACTAAGCGCCACACTCTGCTGATCCAGCCACCAGCCCGAGAGCTGCTGAAGGGTCTAACGGCCGTATTCACCAACCGTTGTTAAACATCAGCTGATGATTAAACGCTGATCAGCAGTCAAATCGGTATTCACCAGACCAAACTGATTGTCAATTTCTCCCTGTTTTGCCCCATTTTTTGATTCACGGACTTCCGATGATCAAATTTGATCAACTGTTTTCCGCATGCGCATTTCTCAAGAAGGATAACTGTTACGTTAGTTTTCAAACAAACATGGATGATATAGATACATTGGAACTATTGCAGTTCATATCAGATAGGAGGTGAATATACACTGACAGAGTTTCTGATATGGATTTGTTAGATGAATATGATTTTATTTCGAAGTACAGACTTCCTCGTAATTCTGTTGAATGCATTTTATCTTTGATAAGGAGAAATTAAGCACCAATATTTTACGAAACAGTGCTGTAACTACTGAAAAGAAATTGTGTATTGCCTTACTTTTTTTTTTTTTTTTTTTTTTTGCTTTAGGAAGTCAACAACAAATAATTGGTGATTTCAATCAAACTAGCCAGTCATCATGTTGCAGGGCTATAAATGAAGTATCTAGATGTATATGACATCATGTTGCCGGGCTAGAAATGAGGCCAAGATTCATTTACCTACCAAATAATGAATCTGATCGACTTGAGGTATGTTTACATTAAACTCTTTTATATCCTTCATATTGGAATCCCTTTTTATTATTATTATATCCGAGTCGATTTTTGATTATTATTTTCTAGAATTAAAACTAGAATTTGTCATTTGTATAATTCCTTGAATATTCAATTTTTTGAAGCAAATGAATTATAATTAAAAGAATTTTGCTAAACTTATTAATACCGTTTAGAAAACTCATCAAGTTTAGTATGATTATACTGTTTTTTATCAAATGATTGTTCCTTAAAATGCTTCCATTAAAAACATTTTATTACATATTTTCTGTCTGGTTAATCTAATCACTTGCTAGTAAAATAAGTTGTTTCATATCTTTATATATTCATATCATTTGTGTAGTCTTATAGTTTTTTTAATTGTATTATTATGGCGATATAAGTTATTAAAAATTGATAATGTATGTATGCAATATTTTTTCAAATCATTTTTAATTAACTTTTAATATTACTTTTATAACTAGAGTCCATCTTTAACAGTTTTTTGCATTTGTCATGCTATAAGAAAATTTTCCCATTCTTTACTAAGACAATGTTACATGTTAATCAATTTTAACCTTTTATTGTTCAATTCTGTAAATCTGTAAAAATATAATAAAGAATTCAAGTATTAAAGATTATTTGCAATATAAACTTAAAATTTTCATTATGCTTTATTCCATATTGAAAAATTCTTATTCCTCCACCCCTACCATTATACAGCTGTATATCAAAGATTATGGCAGATTTTTGTATGAATATTTAAAACAAGAAGGGTTTTTGAAAAACAACCACTTAAATAATAAATATGTTTTCGTTGAACAAATAATATTTTAAGATTAGGTAAAAAAATATTCTTTCTGTAGAATATTTTCCAAAGTTATCTGAAATCATTTGCAAATTTTTTAGAATGCACATTTCTAGTGATTGAGAATGGAATATTTTAAGTCTTTTTTTTATAATAGGTGTAGTGTATAAATGAATTCTAAATATTTATTCTAAATTTAGATACAAAAATTGGTATTTTTGACTTATATCAACAAAATTGATATGTTTATACTATCAATTTTTAAGTATGTCATTTAAGTATTATTGTTAAATTAAAAATTTTTTTCATTACAGTTATTTATAATATTATAATTAATTCTTATTTCACATTTCTCAGATTAAAAACTTGCCAAGATATGGAAGAAATAAGGAACAGCCTTTTCCTTTTGAAAAAATAAGAAAAGCAACAAAGAAATCTTTTTCGTCTGTCTGGTGATGATTATACAGGATTGCTTTTTGTATTTTTGAAACTTTCCTGTATGACTCATTTCCATGACTGTACACTGTTTTCACATGGATATATAAGTTTTTTTTTAGTTAATTAATTTTTTATGTTATTATTTATTTTATAGAAAAAGAATTATTGCAGTTTTTATTATGATTAATAATTAGAAATTTAAAGAAATTACTTTTGTTGCTTATAAATTGTGTGATATAATAATGTGCTTGTCACTCAATACAGCTAATACAATACAGCTTATCTGCTGAAAATGATCCCCAGTTTTTATTGTTTTTTTTCCCCTCATTACACAACAAATTTTAACATTACTTGTAATGTATTCTCTACCTAATTATTTTTTGAAAGATATTATTTTATAATTTATCTGTATAGAAATGTCTAAATAATTCCTTATTCCCATCTTTGAAAATCAAATATATTTTTAATTTGATGTTGTTCTTTTTTATAATTTATATAAAATGACATACATGTATGGCTCATATCAATGTAGTTCTTTCCTAGTGGTTTTGTGTTCTCATTATCTTATTACAATATGTATATGTATTAGAGAAATAAAAAGACACATATAGAAGAATTTTGCATTATGAATCAGCATTAATGTTGCATTTTAAAGTACCTCTATTGACACTTCCTTGTAATTCTTGTAGAAGAATTTTATATTAATAATCAGCATCAATGTTGCATTTTAAAGTGCCTTTAATGGCACTTTGTTTTAATGCTTGTAGAAACTGTGACTTCTCCGTCAAAATTTTCTTTTTTTAATTCATATAATATGTTACTTTTCAAGTCAAATTTGAATAAAATAGATTTTTGTATACAGAAGTCCTTCTTTAATTTCGCATATTTTAAGACATTCTGAGAAGTGTGTAAAACACAAAGAAAATAGATTAATTGGGATTTGAAAATTTTGAAATTTTAAAAACAAGTGTAGATAATAACTTATACGAGTTAATTCAAATTTCTACAAATTTTGATGCAAATATAAAATTTTAAAAAAGAGGTTTTTATTTTAAAAATTCATTAACTTAACTGACAGTTTAATGTAACCTATTAGAATAATATTTAAGATGATTTCAAGAAAAAAAAAATGTTTGTGAAAAATTCTTTTACTTTTTTGAAACATTTCAATTTGGATCATCTTTCATCAAATTTAAATATAGAAAGAGATTCCTTGTTTAAATACACAAGATCCTGAGTTGAAAAATGTGACAATTAAACAAAGGAAATTATGCTGACTTAACAGTATTTAGTTCGATGTTGTGCTCATAGGTTTATGATTTCAGGAAGTAATGATTGTCATTAAGATATGAATAATTAAAAACATCATTGGAAATTAATATAATAAAGTGACAGATATTATTCAAGTATGAGTAGAAACTAAATGTTAAAATATCAAAAAATTAATAACTGTTTTGGTACAAAATTCTGGGAATAAAAAATAAAAAAAAAAAAAAAGGCAAAAACTTGTTGAAACAAATGGAATTTCACATTTACTTGAAAGAATTAAAATATCATTACTAGTTTCTGACAGGCTAATCAAGTTAACCTGTGTTGCTTTTTGATTGAGTTTGAATCATCAAGCAGAAAGTGTTAAAAAAATTTACTGTTAATTCTAGATGTTTTGCCACTCAATTTATTTGAACAAAAGTGAATGCTTATGATATGCAAATTAATCATTTATTTTATTCAGGGATATCAATTCTAAAATAAATATGCTTTTCATCAATATTTACATTATTTTTATACTGATTTGTAATGTCAAGGTAGTCAAATACATGTTGTCAAGCTAACAATTATCCCATTGAAATTTAAAGAGTTGTTAAATTTATTGTTTACAAAAAGTTTTAGATATGAGGTATAAATTAGCTTCTTCACTTCCACAATAACAATATACTATACAAATTTATTGCATGAATATTTATTTTGGTGAAATAGCTGTTGGTCTTCAATATTCATATACAATTTTCACTGACTTTTGTTTATAATTTGAATCTTCTGATTTGGAGTATATATTCTGAATGTATATATTCTTCTAATATGTATATATTCTGACATTTATATCTATAAATTTTTTTAACAATTATATATGTAAAAATTTAATATTTTGATAATTAATAAGCATATTTTTCCATATTTGCTTTTCTACAGAAATAAAAGCATAGCACAGAATAAGCATTTTTTTTTCTGCTTTGAGAAAAGAACAAACAAACAACAACAACAAAATTTATTTTGAAAACTACTGAAGATTTAGACAGCTAATACATATTTAAATATTGACACCAAAAGAATTATTACTATTTTTTTCAAATATAGCATATTGTGGAAATATAATACATATTGCTAAAATAATACATATTGGAAGCTTATACATATTGTGGAAGTATAAAACTTATTTGTTTTCAAATAAATGCTGAAAGTTCAATAAAGAGAAATTTGTAATATACGTTATAAACTTCATACAAACAATTATATGGGATTGTCAGAGATATCACTGCTTTTAATTTCAATTAAAATAGCCTTTGGAAATTTAAATGTTTTGTGTAAATGAAAATAATTTACTAATATGAAAGTCATAATACTTTGTAAGTAAGAATTTATACACTACATCCCCCCCCCTCTTTATTATATTAAAAATTCAGGATACTAATCCATTGCTCATTAATATGCATTCTAACAAAATAAACATTTTAAACAAAAATATAAACATTTTGTGAATTCCTTGCCAAAGACAAGGAAGTTGCTGTGTTTTAACAATTTGTATGATTATAATTCATTATAATATATATTAAAGAACATGGAAAGATCATAAAAAAGAACAAAGATCAATATTATAATTTGGTTGGTAATACCATTCAACTAATAAAATTTTGATGTTAACAAATAAAAAAAAATGCCATATTTTGTAAAAAATGCTGGGGTCTGAAAAAAAATCTACCAAGCTTCAAATTTTTAACTAGTTCATAATTGATAAATGAAGAAAGTTATGTTTTTTTTTTTTTAACTTGTTCAAATATTTGTCACATTTCTCAGAAATATAATTTACAGTTAATGATAATTTACTCGAAATTCAAATTTTGTTAAATTCATTGTTTAGAAGAAACAGTGAATTCTTCACTTTCAAAATCAGTTTGCAGCAGTTTGTTATTTGTATTGTTTATGTATATATTCTATTATTATATATAAAATATTTCCATATGTAAATGAACTCAATTTGGTTAATCTGCATTTTTTTTAGAAATTTAATTTTCAGATAGACCTTTTGTAAAAGTTCAATTCATTGGAAAACTATTCGAAAAGCAGTTAATATTCATATTCTCAATTCAAAAGACAGCAAATGCTCAAATGTTTAGTTACATAATACAGTGGAAATTTAAAATATGCTTGCTTAATAATGTATATTCAGAGAAACAATCCCACGAAAAGCTTAATAATATCATGTAAGAAAATCGATGAGTTTATCACTAGACAACATCACATTGTTTTCTCGCTTGATCGTCCGACATTTCTCATACACATCTCGGAAAGAAACAAAATAACAATAAAAACATGAAAAAGAGCCAACCATCAGCTGATAATCATGTGATATATCTGGACCAATGAAAATCCATTTCCGGTTGAAAAAGGCAGAAAAAGCTGCCTTGATGCTTAGTCGTAAAATTAACGTTCGTGAATACCAATGATCTTTGGTTGATGATTTGTCGTTGATCATGGGTTGAACAATCCGATGTTTAGCAACCGGTTTGGTGAATACGGCCGTAAGAGTCTCATTACTACTGTCCAGTAAAATTTTAAATACGTTGTCAATGTGGTCTAAAACCACAATAATGAGAATACGAATGAATTCTGCGCATATGCGTGAACTTGACTCGTAAAATTTCGAATAAATTATGAAATAAATTGAAATTAAATTCTATTTTTTACGTACATGATTTGGAATTATTCAATTTATCTCTAGGATTGATGGAGAAATCTGGCAAAAAAAATTTTAAAAAAAGAAAAAATATATATATATAAAAATATTTGTCGGCTTCGAGCCTCGAACTGAAGACCTGCAAAAGTAATCGCCACACTCTGCCGATCCCGCCACTAAGCCTCGTAACCCGAGAGCTTCTGAAGGGTCTAAGATTTAAATTACGTCTGTCCAGTAAAATTTTAAATACGGTATCAATCTGGTCTAAAAGCACAATGCTAAGAATACGAATGAATTCTGCGCATGTGCGTGAACTTGACAAGTAAAATTTCGAATAAATATAGAAATGTTTTGAAATTAAATTGTATTTTTGACGTATAGGATTTGGAATTATTCATTTTAACTCTAGTAATGAATATTCCAATTCTTATCTTCCCATTCTTAGTTTATAAACTAGATTATTGACCTGACACTAAATTAAAATACTACGAGGAAATATCAGCAAGCAATGGGGGAGTGGTAAATTATCGTGTTTCATAGTTTTCGACAAATTAAATCCACAGTTGCCGGGTTTGAGAAATGTAGATATTTTAGTCGATTTTTATATGCTTTGATAGTTACCAAAAGAAATCATTTAGATTGATAATCAATTTTTGGTAAACTTCTGCTTCTATTTTTATTGAGACATCTCTTTAAAGATGCTTAATTCATCATGTTATGATAGCCACCACTGCTAAGATTAAGACACATATTGCACAATAATATTTAATTCATGTCCATTGAATGCAATCCCATAAACCTTAATTGTATGTAAGAGTATAAGCATCAAGTGCGTTTTCGTTCATAATAATGAATAAGTAATTTATATGATGACATAATGATTCGTGTAGTTGCAATATCTATATAGTTCCAAAGTATTCTTGTAAAAAACAATGTCAGTTAAGAAAAGCGTGGTTGTTGAAGCGAAAATGTTGAAAGCGTTGTTCGAAGAGCGAAAATTGTTTACATAGCAAATTCTAAAAAAATGAATTTTGGAAAATTTTTAATTATTAGTGTATCTACTACGATGATCTAAACTTTTCAAAATAAAATATACATACATATTACACATTTTAAATTTTATGGAAAAAAAATTGAAATGCATATAATAATAAAGCTATTGCTTTCTTCGCAACCACAAATTACTTTATATATTAAAAATTTAAATGTTGTTTTCTTAAACTAAAAATTAAATATAAACATAATACTTAAAAGATATATTAAAAGCGGAACTTAAGTAAATTTACGAACCCCGTTTATTTAGAAACTTCCAGATTAGTTTAAGTTCGACACGCTCCATCATGCGTAAAATAGTTGCATTCCAGCAACTATTTACTTAATGATTTTCAAGATATGTAAAACCCCATTATAAATAAGATGCCACCCCCATTATAAATAAGATGCAAGATAGTTGCAGACTTCGGTTAGTGATGTTCCACATTTTTTGGCTATTTATCGAGGGCGTTGTAAATATTTACGAGAATTTAATTTATTATAATAATAATAATAATAGGACCAACTATCGGATGTTGCTTCCATTGTCGAAAAACAACTTAAAATCGGTTGAAGTTTTCTCTCATTGTTTTCTTTGAATACTTAGAAAATATTGTATCTTTTGTATTCTCATTTTTTTCTTCTTTGCATCCCCTGAAAGAATAATGAGGGTAGGACAGTAAATAATGGTATGAAGAGAGTCGAGCGAACCCTCAAAAATCATGATAATCCGCAAGAGAGAGTGTCCCTTTTCTTTACTTTCATGTACAATGACTCAATAGAGCGCATTTTGTGATTTGAAATATGATGAATAAAGCTGAGTAAACATTTCAGATACTTGCTTTACATCCTTACGATCCAAATCAGACGCAGATCTACAGTTATGTAAACAAAAGCCACGTTTATTTATTTAATTCTTCGCTTTATTCATTCATTGTATTTATATAATCATGATATACAACCCAAAGATATCCTTTAACAGATCAGAATCGAAATTTAAAACATCAAAAATTCTGATGAAAAATTTTTATACTAAATTGAATCCATATAGCTCCTTTCGGGTCTGGAATTCCCGAATTTACATGAATACGAACAAATAGTATTAAATATTTATAAAAATTTTCACTGAGACCTATACCAGACTGCTTTCACCATTTAACCGTTGTGACTGTGCGTCATTTCTTGCATAGAATTATAGCTCATTTAATACATAGGCTAAAATTTAATCATGCAAAAACACAATAATTCGACATAAATTTACTCGTGTTCCACAAACATAAGCTTTCTAAATTTAATCAGCAGAATAGCACATCCCAAAACGACAGTATTCTGTAAAATGCAGAATTTGAAAATAGAGAAACATTTCTTATATGTACAAATTAGATAGTGAATTTTGACATTCAAGTTCGAATCGAAAATTATTTTTTAATTTTAAAGTGGTGTGCACAATCATTTAAATTATATATCACTTTTCAGTAGCATAATTCAGTTTCCACCATTTTAAACATTTTGAAATCTAAAAAAAAATGCTTAAAGAAAAAACGTCGATAGTATGATTTTAATTAATTGGAATTTGTTAAATATTTGTAAAAGTGGAATTTTATGATTTAATTTCACTACTTGAAATAGAAAAATACAATTGTATGTTTCCGATCACGATACTCTGTTTTAGTACTTTCAGAAGGAATTTGCATGTTAATTAATTTCAATTAAATTTGTTTTAATGTACAAGACGTCATTTCGTTGAAAATTAGAGAAAAGATAAGATTCGATTCGAATAAAGAGAATTAGGAAACATAGTAAAAAATATTAAATAAAATGTAAAAAATCAAAAATGATTTTATTTATGTGCTGAAAAGCAGAGGGCACTGTTTATGATTTTCAGTATTTTTTAAGAGTATTGAGACAAAATAAAATTCAATGAACCTTGACTCTCCAAGGAATACCGGATGTTGAATAAAAGAAAGAAAGAAAGAAAACTAATTAAGTAATTAAACGGTTGCTACAAATCGAAAATAATATTATATCGAAATATATCTATATACTACTATTTGTTATTTTTATACCACTAACATTTAATATAATTTTTTACAATTTTAACTATCCTATCTTCAACTTTTTCGCAAATAGTATTGTATAGATTTGCGATGAGCGAGGATAGAACCTGGGACCTTGTGATTTCCAGCCGAGTAACAAGACCACAATAAAAAGCAATTTCTCGTGTTTCGTAGCTTTTAGATGGGTTATAAGCTTCACCAAAATATAACTAATACTCAAAAAGTATAAATCTAAGAGCAGGAATGTAATAAAATTTAAAACATCACGTATTGGAAGATCATTAAAGCTTACAAGACTTTTCTCTCATTGTCCTTTGACCTTTTTTTTAACCTCAATTGGATCGTTCTGATACCGTCTAATGCGGAAGGCGCTCATTCTTCATCGCAGCAAATACAAACATAATGCATAAAGCAAACTGTTAAACTATAATGAAATTCTTATTTTGACTGACAGGAACTCTCCTTTGGCCTGTAGAGGTAAAAGATACTTGATAAGCAACGTTTAAGTCAAGTTGATAAGAAACAAGCGAGAATCATCACTCAAGTTACTTACTTTTATTCAATATAAACCGCTATTATGACTCTAAAATACAGAAGATCAAACTAAGGAAACTCTTAAAACAGAATTCTCGGTTCAGTAACATTCGCAAAAGAATTAACGTCTCCAGATAGCCAGCATCAGCATATATCGAGATTCATACATTAGGATCTAAGAAATGAATTGCAGTTTTGTTAGATTTTATACTCGTATTGCCAATAGGAAAAAAAGTCTTTACATGCTGTTTTATCGTATAATGCGTCTATGTTGGAAATATCCTCATTTCATCCTTAATTTGAAGTGTTAACAGCATTGAGTATTCTCGAAACACTCAACTAAAAAGTAAGAGAACTTTGACATCATTTAAGACTGAAGAGCTCCACTGTGAGTATGAATATGGATACACTGGACAGAACACATGTAAACTGATCTAGAACTACAAAATGTAATACTTTGAGAAATGTACATCTCGGAAAGATGTACGGATTTCTTAACATTCCATTGCTTTTTATTAGTTTTCATTAAAATGTGAATATTTAATTTAATAAGAGAATTATCTTCCTCTAAAATAATATATTGAAAGAATGTACATTTTAATAATTTATGATTACGCAGCCATTTATGATTACTAATTCTGAAGACCCTAAGCATGAAAAGGTCATCTCGTAAGAATAGCAAGCTCAAATACTTTATCAGAAAATAATGGATCTTGCTTGTATAAAAGAACATTCGACTACACGAAACATAGATGACATAAACATAGATGAAGCATTCCTTAAAGAAAAAGATTCCTTATTACAACCAAATTAGGTAGAGGTTTTCGGTAAAAGAATTATAAATCGAAGATCTGTCCTCTTCCTTCGTTTCATTAAATTCTTATTGGACAGTTTGGCATGAAACGGATATTGCTCTTCATCATTTATTCCGCTGTATCGAACGATAACTATTTTTAGACTAAACAAGATTATTGACTTTAAAATAAGTAATTAAATTCAATTTTCTTTTTATTTTCAAAACATTTATTTTTTTATTAAGTATTCAAGGAAGAACTTTGCTAAATTTCGATTTAATGTATAATTTAAATTATTACATAAAGATTAAAAGATAATTACTGCTATAAAATAATATTTCCAAGCAGATCTGCAAAATAAACTAAACAATCAAACTGAATTAACATCACACTTTTCAAAAACATATCACTTTAATGAATCGAAATTTAATATCTAAATTTTTTATAAACTAAGCTACATAATTTATTAGAGTTCATATTATTTCTTGCTTTATTTTACCATATCATCCATCCCGATTAGATGGTTTCACATACTTCAAGAATATACTTTATGGAGCCTTAAACAATAAATTTTGGTCTGAAATTGCTTATAAATTTGTCCTGTGACTTATTCAACAAAGATAAATGATAGCTCTTTACTAATATGTAACTAACAAAGCATTTTACTGCACATAATGAATATTGTTACCATAAATCCAAACTTTATTATAGTATTTCATGTGTAGACAATTTCCGTTCTCAAAGTCAAAGATGAACGTTTATTCTGTGCTTAGAAATCGGTAGAAGACTAAGCGCCAGAGGTAATTAAAGAGAAGATAAATTAATTATCAAGGAACTAACCAATTTATTATCCTCTAAGCTAAAAAGCAGTGAATATCTTCTGACAAAATTAAATTCATAAATTGTTCAGATCGGTGCATTTTTCTTCTTAGAATTTAATGATATTAATTTAGTAAAAGCAAAAACTAAATATAAGTTTCCACAACGTAGGAAAGAGGAAACTTTTCTGGAATACTCGGCCATTTAGGACGATTTCTACCTTTGGAACGAAGGACCAACATTGACGTTTCATTAATGAAAAAATTAAAGATTAAAAAGATAGGAATGAAAACAGATATTTTTTTCGAAATTCAAGAAGAGTTTAGTTACAAAAAATCATAATGAAGAAAATCTTGGAAATCTCTGAAATCATTCAGAATCTATGCATATTTGTCTTTAGTAGTTCTGCAAACTTACAAATCAACGTTCATTGTTTCTTTAAACTGCATATTACAACTTTTTACAATATTCACAAAATATTGTAAAAATATTCTGCGATAGACAGGCTAAAAAGTTATCTGAAATATCCATTAACAACTACATACCTTGTACTTTCTCCCCAACAGTCAGCTTTACAGTAAAAGAATGCAGTGCTAAGAACTCATCTACCTGACTTTATCCGAAGATCCCAAATACCAATAGTTGCATCTAAAAGATTAAAAGACTTGTCAGATAGTCAATAAAGAATTTTTCTTCACTTCTATTATTTTTGGAATTTTGTTTACATATACCCATTTTTATTCGATTATATTTTCATTCGATATTTTTCAATCACAACACAAGAATGGACCTTGACTCATCCAGAATAGAGGCTTCAATTTGTAATATATGCATTCTGGAGAGAATACGATAGATCTGTGAAAATTATGAGAAAATATTGTTGGTTGGTTGGTTGGTAACAAATGAGCAAAGGAAAATTGTTAGCATTCTTTTGTAAAATATAAAAATTGTACACGCCTGAAATACAACCTGATTCAGTGAAAGAAGCTTTTAAAGGATTCTGTTTTAATCAAAACAACATTTTATCCGTTTCTCCGACACTGCATTTGTGGAAAGATCCACATTCTATTCGTGTCATAGCCTTTTAATCGAATAATTTACATTCAACTCTGTTTGCATTGAAAAATTTGTCATATTCAATTGAAGTTTAATTATGAAAACTCGCAATAAACTTTATGCTGTTAGAAACACGATATCACATCTGTCATTATTTTAAGCTATTTTTTAAAAAACTTAGCCCTATGATATAAATTCAAAATTGAGTTCCATTAAAGTAACTGATTACTAAAATGGATCTTAGTTCAATATTTTAATACGACAATATTTCAGTATTGTTTCTGATTGCTAGAATGAGGAATGGGTACTATTAAAAAGGAAAATATGAAATAGAAAGATTTCATGTTATCTATACGGTTAAAGCGTTTCAATTAATCTAAGTCTTTCAAGGAACTTGGAGAAATTAGAAAATAGTCAAAAAATAAGGGATACTAGAGAAACAAATGGTTAGAACCATCAATGTAGTATAGCGCAATTTGTTCGCTTTCTTGAAGTAAAGAATTTTTTTTTTTAAATATATGTAAAGACTCTACGTAAATCTCTACGCAGTGGAATTGATAAATTTACAACTGAAGAAAAAATTCAGAATATAATTCTTATTATGTTTAAAATTCGACTACAATATACAAATCGAGATGAAACACATCTGAAAATGAGTATAAAAAGGTTATATTTACTGCCATTTTTGGCTTATACCATTTTTATATTAAATTCGCTTACCATTTATCAAAGCAATAACGAAAGAAAATTTACTCATTTTTCTAAAAAAATTATTATAATACGGAAACATTCAATAATTTGAATGTTAACCAAGTGTTGTGAAACTTCAAACTAAACGGTAAAATTCATATAAAATAGTAAACGCCTAGTTTATCTGGTTTAGTTGTAGTCATATCCCATTTTGAAGGAAAAATACTGTTTAGAGAGAGACTTCCTAATTTGATAACTGTGAGTGGGCTTGTAAAGTGCCATAAGTCACAACACACACTTCCTAATTTCATATGACGATCAGGAGGTAACCATAAACGCTACTCCGAAAGAAGGTGTTCGGATACAACGGAAGGACAGGAATACTGTGACAGCATTATCAGAAATTATGCATCTTTAAATTAAAAAGATCCAATTGTTGGTTTTGAGTAAGTCACTTCGTAAAATAGAAAAAACAGTAACATTCCACAGTTCAGAGTTCTATTAATAGATAAAATGGCAAAGGATTGAAAAACAAATCCGAAGACAGCAAACGAAAGATATTTAATTCTTATGAAGAACGTTTGGATTATTCGTAAAGTTAAACAAAATCCTCATATAAGTATTCCCAATTTAGCTTTTGAAACAAAAACAATTTTAAATAAGAATATTCACTTTGAGGCATTAAAAAAAATTTTCGTAGGAGTTGCGAGAAACAAGCTTTATATAAGAAAAGAAATTAAATAAAGAGGTTATGCTTTTCATTGTATTACATTAAGTGGCATTTCACATTTGGAAGAAAGCGCTTTAGGCTGATGAATTGTTTTAATATAATGGAAAGGTAAAAGTGGCGGAACTGTAATAAAGAAATAAATTAGGAAAATGCGAGAAAAACTGAATATTGGAGAAGGAATCATGATGGTATGGGGTGTATGCACACTTAGGCCGATTGATGTTTATTGAGACTATGAAATAAGCAACTAAAATCTATCAAAGTTAATTTGTCATCCAGTGCACAAAAAATTTGAGATAACCAACCACTTTCCAATTCCGTCATGATAATGACCCCAACTAATCTGTACTCGATATTCAATGTGTGGCTATTGTAGAATAACACTGGGTTCATTAATACTCCTCTGCAATCACCAGACTTGAACATCATAGAAAAGCATCAGATGTTACTGTAAAAAAAATCTAAATATAACGCAATCAAAAGAATGTAACAAAATAAATAAAAATTAATGTCAATCTTATTCATTATATACCAACACGTTCGGAACATTTAATTAAAAATAATATATATCCAACAAAATACTAAAAGGAAGCATACCATGTTTCTTGGTTTAATAAAACAGAATTCTGCAGAATGTATACGTTTTTAATTTTTTCGAAACAAGTATAGCATTATTCGGACAATATAAATCTAGTAGATTCGGTAAAATAAATATTAAGTGCTTTACTAGTAACTAAGAAAAGTATTCAAATTGTTTTTATTATCTTATATCTGAAATTCGAATAAATATCGTAGTGTACGAAATTAGACTTGTATTCATTGGTTTATCTCTTGTTCTTACATAATTTTATACTTTTCCTTTCGCTCTTCAAATTCTTTCGTAGTTTCTGTAACGAAATTCAATAGATTTTTATAATTATTTCAAATATTCACGGATTTGTATGTATGAGGTAAGCAATAAACAATTTATACTCCATTTTTATTTTCTTTAATAAACACTTATCTCAATCAATCTCCTTTTCATAGGCAATGATAATCAGTAACTCGATTTTTACATCAGCTTTCGGCTGCAATTTGTTACATCTTACGATAGTAATATAAACACAATCTAATTATTCAAAGATGTTTGATGCATCATAACCAATCCAAATTTATTTTGAAGTTATTTCCTGTAAGTTTCTAATGCCTCTATTTTTAAAATGCATAAATGCAAATAAAGCGTCGTCCAAAATTGAAATTTTAATACACCATCTTGCGACATTTACTTGATCGCTTCTATAGCCTGTTACATTCTTATGAAATTTAATTTGTTTTTTGTTTAATTTATTAATTATTCAGGACAACTCAATTTCTTAATTCATTATTGAAAATGAATTCCTCTTTGTCAATCCTGTGAAACTTTTGCATAGGTTATTATCTCAAGACAAGTTTGGAATTATTTGAAAACAAGGGAATCTGGTAATTTAATGAAATGTTACCGTTGACCTTTAAAAATGACCTTAACGTTAAATGGCCTTTGGATATGAATTATAAAGGAATTAGTGAAAAAAGTTTTTAAACTTGAATACTTTCTATAAATCAAGGAGATAGTAAAATTGGCATACAGAGAATACAATTAATACACTTAGACAAGATAAAAAAAATACACAAAATCCAAATCTAAAATAGAGTTAAGATGCACAGAAATTTTAGTTTTCCAAAAACATTATGTGCATAGATGTATATAATGAAAATGTAGATTAAATCCGATTAAATCTAAATTCAAAAAGTAATGAAACTTTAAATTTTCTAGTAATGAGAACAATAAATATTGCAATGTAAAAAGAAAACTAAAGGAAAAAATTCTAAAAACAGAAAACGTAAAACAAAATAGGCATTTTAATGAAACTTGAACTGCCAATTCGATGCAGTAAAAGTAATATTTAAGATGTGTACCTGGCACTTTCTATTCTTTACAATGGATTTCAAATTTATAATCTTCAAACATTGTTAATGATGTGAAACAAATTGACTCCATTAAATGTAAATGTTAAAGTAGGGTTATTTGGAAGCAAAGTTATTCGAAGTTTTATTTGACAAGTAAGCCATTAGGAAAAATCAAGAGCTCGAAAAACGCAGTTAAAATACGTTTTTGCACAATCTACGAATCGTTGGAAAATTAAATACATGCCTGTGAACACGCTTCAGCAGAATTCTCAAACTTTAGATTAATCAGATGATTGAATTTTAACTATTTTTTAAATGTTTTGAAAGAAATTTTACTGATTTATTAAATAAACTTTTCTTATCCCAAACGAAATTAGTGTCCAAATTCTTATGCCAAAGAGAATTTTTAACTTATCCCCGATTATAATCATAATACAGTTGGCGCAAACATAGTGTGATTGCTAATCAAATTCTTGAAGGTTTCATTTGATGTAAATATTTGAAAAAGAACCTGGTTTAGATGTACGTTTTAGAGAAAAATAGGAGAAATGCTTGGGAAAATAGTGAGAAATGTTCCAAAACATAGAGGAATTAGAAGAGAGAAATATTGAAAATTTTAGTGTAAAACAGGAAACATTATAAAAATTTAAGGAGAAATGCTTGGGAAAATAGAGACTAATGTTCAGAAACATACAGGAACTTAGAGAGAAATAGTGAAAATTTTTGATTAAAACTAGAAAAATTATGAGCATTTAATAAAAAATAGGAGATATTTTAGAGAAAAATAGGAGAAATGCTTGGGAAAATGTGGAGAAATGTTCCAAAACAGAGAGGAAGTTTTGGAAAGAAATAATGAACATTTAAGTGTAAAACTGGAAAAATTATGAAAATTCAATTAAAAAAGAGGAGATATTTTAGAGAAAAATAGGAGAAATGGTTGGAAAAATAGGGAGAAATTTTCAGAAACATAGAGGAAGTTTTGTAGAGAAATAGTGAAAATTTGAGTGTATAACAGGAAAAATTATAAAAATTTAAGGAAAAGAGGAGAGAATTTAGAGAAAAATAGGAGAACTGCTTTGGAAAGTAGGGAGAAATGTTCCAAAACACAGAGGAAGTTTTGGAGAGAAATAGTGGAAATTTAAGTATAAAACGAAAAATTATAAATGTTTAAAAAAAAGGATAGATTTTAGAGAAAAATATGAGAAATGCTTGGGAAAATATTGAGAAATGTTCCAAAACAGAGAGGAAGATTTGTAGAGAAAAATACGAGAAATGCTTGAAAAAATAGGGAGAAATGTTCAGAAACATAGAGGAATAGAGAACATTTTAGTGTAAAACAGGAAAAATTATAAAAATTTAAGGAAAAAAGGAGAGATTTTTAAGAAAAATAAGAGAACTTCTTTGGAAAAATGTTCAGAAACATACAGGAACTTTTAGAGAGAAATAGTGAAAATTTTAGATTAAAACTAAAAAATTATGACCATTTAATAAAAAATAGGAGATATTTTAGAGAAAAATAGGAAAAATGCTATTAAAAATATGGAGAAATGTTGAGAAACATGCAGGAAGTTCTGGAGAGAAATAGTGAAAATTTCAGTGTAAAACTATAAAAATTATAAAAATTTAAGGAAGAAATAGGGGAAATTTTAGAGAAAAATAGAAGAAATGCTTGGGAAAATAGGGAGAAAGGTTCAGAAACATAGAGGAAGTTTTGTAGAGAAATAGTGAAAATTTGAGTGTATAACAGGAAAAATTATAAAAATTTAAGGAAAAGAGGAGAGATTTTAGAGAAAAATAGAAGAACTGCTTTGGAAAGTAGTGAGAAATGTTCCAAAACACGGATAAAGTTTTGGAGAGAAATAGTGGAAATTTTAGAGTTAAACTGGAATAATTATGAAAATTTAAGGAAAAAATAGGTGAGATTTTAGAGAAAAATAGGAGAAATGCTTGGAAAAATAGGGAGAAATGTTCAGAAACAGAGGAAGTTTTGTAGAGAAATAGTGAACATTTTAGTGTAAAACAGGAAAAATTATGAAAATTCAATTAAAATATAGGAGATATTTCAGAGAAAAATAGGAGAAATGCTTGAAAAAAGAGGGAGAAAAGTTCAGAAACATAAAGGAAGTTTTGTAGAGAAATAGTAAAAATTGAAGTGTATAACAGGAAAAATTATAAAACTTTAAGGAAAAAGGGAGAGATTTTAGAGAAAAATAGGAGAACTGCTTTGGAAAGTAGGGAGAAATGTTCCAAAACACAGAGGAAGTATTGGAGAGAAATAGTGGAAATTTAAGTGTAAAACAAAAAAATATAAATATTTAAAAAAAAGGATAGATTTCAGAGAAAAATAGGAGAAGTGCTTGGGAAAATAGTGAGAAATGTTCCAAAACATATAGGAAGTAGAGGAGAGAAATATTGAAAATTTTAGTGTAAAACTGGAAAAATTATGAAAATTTAAGGAAAAAAGGAGAGATTTTAGAGAAAAATACGAGAAATGCTTGAAAAAATAGGGAAAAATGTTCAGAAACATAGAGGAAGTTTTGTCAAGAAATAGTGAACATTATAGTGTAAAACAGGAAAAATTATAAAAATTAAAGGAAATAAGGAGAAATTTTAGAGAAAAAAATGAGAAATGCTTCGGAAAATAGGGAGAAATATTCAGAAACATACAGGAAGTTTTAGAGAAAAATAGTGAAAACTTTAGTGTAAAAAAGGAAAATTTATGAAAATTTAAGGAAAAAAGGAGAGATTTTAAAGAAAAATAAGAAAACTGCTTTGGAAAATAGAGAGAAATGTTCAGAAACATACAGGAACTTTTAGAGAGAAATAGTGAAAATTTTGGATAAAAACTAGAAAAATTATGAGCATTTAATAAAAATTAGAAGATATTTTAGAGAAAAATAGGAGAAATGCTTGGAAAAATATGGAGAAATGTTCAGAAACATACAGGAAGTTCTGGAGAGAAATATTGAAAATTTCAGTGTAAAACTATAAAAATTATAAAAATTTAAGGAAGAAATGGGGGAAATTTTAGAGAAAAATAGGAGAACTGCTTTGGAAAGTAGGGAGAAATATTTCACAGAGGAAGTTTTGGAGAGAAATAGTGGAAATTTAAGTATAAAACGAAAAATTATAAATATTTAAAAAAAGGATAGATTTTAGAGAAAAATAGGAGAAATGCTTGGGAAAATAGTGAGAAATGTTCCAAAACATAGAGGAATTAGAGGAGAGAAATATTGAAAATTTTAGTGTAAAACTGGAAACATTATAAAAATTTAAGGAGAAATGCTTGGGAAAATAGGGAGAAATATTCAGAAACATAGAGGAAGTTTTGTAGAGAAATAATGAACATTTTAATGTAAAAAAGGAAAAATTATAAAAATTTAAGGAAAAAAGGCGAGATTTTAGAGAAAAATAGGAGAAATGCTTGGAAAAATATGGAGAAATGTTCAGAAACATAGAGGAAGTTTTGTCGAGAAAGGAACTGTTTCTTAACATTTCTCTCTATTTTCCAAAGAAGTTCTCTTATTTTTCTATAAAATTTCTCGTTTCTCTAAAATCTCCCCTATTTTTTCCTTAAATTTTCATAATTTTTCCAGTTTTCCAAAAAATTTTCAATATTTCTCTCCAAAATTTAAGGAAAAAATGAGAGATTTTAGAGAAAAATATGAGAACTGCTTTGAAAAGTAGGGAGAAAGGTTCCAAAACACAGAGGAAGTTTAAGAGAGAAATAGTGGCAATTTTAGAGTTAAACTGGAATAATTATGAAAATTTAAGGAAAAAATAGGTGAGATTTTAGAGAAAAATAGGAGAAATGCTTAAAAATAGGGAGAAATGTTCAGAAACATAGAGGAAGTTTTGTCAAAAAATAGTGAACATTTTAGTGTAAAACAGGAAAAATTATGAAAATTCAATTAAAAAATAGGAGATATTTCAGAGAAAAATAGGAGAAATGCTTGAAAAAAGAGGGAGAAAAGTTCAGAAACACAAAGGAAGTTTTGTAGAGAAATAGTAAAAATTGAAGTGGAGGAAAAATTATAAAAATTTAAGGAAAAAGGGAGAGATTTTAGAGAAAAATAGAACTGCTTTGGAAAGTAGTGAGAAATGTTCCAAAACACAGAGGAAGTATTGGAGAGAAATAGTGGAAATTTAAGTGTAAAACGAAAAAATATAAATATTTAAAAAAAAGGATAGATTTCAGAGAAAAATAGGAGAAGTGCTTGGGAAAATAGTGAGAAATGTTCCAAAACATATAGGAAGTAGAGGAGAGAAATATTGAAAATTTTAGTGTAAAACTGGATAAATTATGAAAATTTAAGGAAAAAAGGAGAGATTTTAGAGAAAAATACGAGAAATGCTTGAAAAAATAGGGAAAAATGTTCAGAAACATAGAGGAAGTTTTGTCAAGAAATAGTGATTATAGTGTAAAACAGGAAAAATTATAAAAATTTAAGGAAAAAAGGAGATATTTTAGAGAAAAAGAATGAGAAATGCTTCGGAAAATAGGGAGAAATATTCAGAAACATACAAGAACTTTTAGAGAGAAATAGTGAAAATTTCAGTGTAAAACTATAAAAATTTAAGGAAAAAATAGGGGAAATTTTAGAGAAAAATAGGAGAACTGCTTTGGAAAGTAGGGAGAAATATTTCACAGAGGAAGTTTTGGAGAGAAATAGTGGAAATTTAAGTATAAAACGAAAAATTATAAATATTTAAAAAAAAGGATAGATTTTAGAGAAAAATAGGAGAAATGCTTGAGAAAATAGTGAGAAATGTTCCAAAACATAGAGGAATTTGAGGAGAGAAATATTGAAAATTTTAGTGTTAAAAAGAAAAATTTATGAAAATTTAAGGAAAAAAGGAGAGATTTTAAAGAAAAATAAGAAAACTGCTTTGGAAAATAGAGAGAAATGTTCAGAAACATACAGGAACTTTTAGAGAAAAATAGTGAAAACTTTAGTGTTAAAAAGAAAAATTTATGAAAATTTAAGGAAAAAAGGAGAGATTTTAAAGAAAAATAAGAAAACTGCTTTGGAAAATAGAGAGAAATGTTCAGAAACATACAGGAACTTTTAGAGAGAAATAGTGAAAATTTTGGATTAAAACTAGAAAAATTATGAGCATTTAATAAAAATTAGGAGATATTTTAGAGAAAAATAGGAGAAATGCTTGGAAAAATATGGAGAAATGTTCAGAAACATACAGGAAGTTCTGGAGAGAAATAGTGAAAATTTCAGTGTAAAACTATAAAAATTATAAAAATTTAAGGAAGAAATGGGGGAAATTTTAGAGAAAAATAGGAGAACTGCTTTGGAAAGTAGGGAGAAATATTTCACAGAGGGAGTTTTGGAGAGAAATAGTGGAAATTTAAGTATAAAACGAAAAATTATAAATATTTAAAAAAAAGGATAGATTTTAGAGAAAAAGGAGAAATGCTTGGGAAAATAGTGAGAAATGTTCCAAAACATAGAGGAATTAGAGGAGAGAAATATTGAAAATTTTAGTGTAAAACTGGAAACATTATAAAAATTTAAGGAGAAATGCTTGGGAAAATAGAGACTAATGTTCAGAAACATACAGGAACTTAGAGAGAAATAGTGAAAATTTTTGATTAAAACTAGAAAAATTATGAGCATTTAATAAAAAATAGGAGATATTTTAGAGAAAAATAGGAGAAATGCTTGGGAAAATGTGGAGAAATGTTCCAAAACAGAGAGGAAGTTTTGGAAAGAAATAATGAACATTTAAGTGTAAAACTGGAAAAATTATGAAAATTCAATTAAAAAAGAGGAGACATTTTAGAGAAAAAAATGAGAAATGCTTGGAAAAATAGGGAGAAATATTCAGAAACATACAGGAAGTTTTAGAGAAAAATAGTGAAAACTTTAGTGTAAAAAAGAAAAATTTTATGAAAATTTAAGGAAAAAAGGAGAGATTTTAAAGAAAAATAAGAAAACTGCTTTGGAAAATAGAGAGAAATGTTCAGAAACATACAGGAACTTTTAGAGAGAAATAGTGAAAATTTTAGATTAAAACTAGAAAAATTATGAGCATTTAATAAAAAATAGGAGATATTTTAGAGAAAAATAGGAGAAATGCTTGGGAAAATGTGGAGAAATGTTCCAAAACATAGAGGAAGTTTTGTAGAGAAATAGTGAAAATTTTAGTGTATAACAGGAAAAATTATAAAAATTAAAGGAAAAGAGATTTTAGAGAAAAATAGGAGAACTGCTTTGGAAAGTAGGGAGAAATATTTCACAGAGGAAGTTTTGGAGAGAAATAGTGGAAATTTAAGTATAAAACGAAAAATTATAAATATTTAAAAAAAGGATAGATTTTAGAGAAAAATAGGAGAAATGCTTGGGAAAATAGTGAGAAATGTTCCAAAACATAGAGGAATTAGAGGAAAGAAATATTGAAAATTTTAGTGTTAAAAAGAAAAATTTATGAAAATTTAAGGAAAAAAGGAGAGATTTTAAAGAAAAATAAGAAAACTGCTTTGGAAAATAGAGAGAAATGTTCAGAAACATACAGGAACTTTTAGAGAAAAATTGTGAAAACTTTAGTGTTAAAAAGAAAAATTGATGAAAATTTAAGGAAAAAAGGAGAGATTTTAAAGAAAAATAAGAAAACTGCTTTGGAAAATAGAGAGAAATGTTCAGAAACATACAGGAACTTTTAGAGAGAAATAGTGAACATTTTGGATTAAAACTAGAAAAATTATGAGCATTTAATAAAAATTAGGAGATATTTTAGAGAAAAATAGGAGAAATGCTTGGAAAAATATGGAGAAATGTTCAGAAACATACAGGAAGTTCTGGAGAGAAATAGTGAAAATTTCAGTGTAAAACTATAAAAATTATAAAAATTTAAGGAAGAAATGGGGGAAATTTTAGAGAAAAATAGGAGAACTGCTTTGGAAAGTAGGGAGAAATATTTCACAGAGGGAGTTTTGGAGAGAAATAGTGGAAATTTAAGTATAAAACGAAAAATTATAAATATTTAAAAAAAAGGATAGATTTTAGAGAAAAAGGAGAAATGCTTGGGAAAATAGTGAGAAATGTTCCAAAACATAGAGGAATTAGAGGAGAGAAATATTGAAAATTTTAGTGTAAAACTGGAAACATTATAAAAATTTAAGGAGAAATGCTTGGGAAAATAGAGACTAATGTTCAGAAACATACAGGAACTTAGAGAGAAATAGTGAAAATTTTTGATTAAAACTAGAAAAATTATGAGCATTTAATAAAAAATAGGAGATATTTTAGAGAAAAATAGGAGAAATGCTTGGGAAAATGTGGAGAAATGTTCCAAAACAGAGAGGAAGTTTTGGAAAGAAATAATGAACATTTAAGTGTAAAACTGGAAAAATTATGAAAATTCAATTAAAAAAGAGGAGACATTTTAGAGAAAAAAATGAGAAATGCTTGGAAAAATAGGGAGAAATATTCAGAAACATACAGGAAGTTTTAGAGAAAAATAGTGAAAACTTTAGTGTAAAAAAGAAAAATTTTATGAAAATTTAAGGAAAAAAGGAGAGATTTTAAAGAAAAATAAGAAAACTGCTTTGGAAAATAGAGAGAAATGTTCAGAAACATACAGGAACTTTTAGAGAGAAATAGTGAAAATTTTAGATTAAAACTAGAAAAATTATGAGCATTTAATAAAAAATAGGAGATATTTTAGAGAAAAATAGGAGAAATGCTTGGGAAAATGTGGAGAAATGTTCCAAAACATAGAGGAAGTTTTGTAGAGAAATAGTGAAAATTTTAGTGTATAACAGGAAAAATTATAAAAATTAAAGGGAAAGAGATTTTAGAGAAAAATAGGAGAACTGCTTTGGAAAGTAGGGAGAAATATTTCACAGAGGAAGTTTTGGAGAGAAATAGTGGAAATTTAAGTATAAAACGAAAAATTATAAATATTTAAAAAAAGGATAGATTTTAGAGAAAAATAGGAGAAATGCTTGGGAAAATAGTGAGAAATGTTCCAAAACATAGAGGAATTAGAGGAGAGAAATATTGAAAATTTTAGTGTTAAAAAGAAAAATTTATGAAAATTTAAGGAAAAAAGGAGAGATTTTAAAGAAAAATAAGAAAACTGCTTTGGAAAATAGAGAGAAATGTTCAGAAACATACAGGAACTTTTAGAGAAAAATTGTGAAAACTTTAGTGTTAAAAAGAAAAATTTATGAAAATTTAAGGAAAAAAGGAGAGATTTTAAAGAAAAATAAGAAAACTGCTTTGGAAAATAGAGAGAAATGTTCAGAAACATACAGGAACTTTTAGAGAGAAATAGTGAAAATTTTGGATTAAAACTAGAAAAATTATGAGCATTTAATAAAAATTAGGAGATATTTTAGAGAAAAATAGGAGAAATGCTTGGAAAAATATGGAGAAATGTTCAGAATCATACAGGAAGTTCTGGAGAGAAATAGTGAAAATTTCAGTGTAAAACTATAAAAATTATAAAAATTTAAGGAAGAAATGGGGGAAATTTTAGAGAAAAATAGGAGAACTGCTTTGGAAAGTAGGGAGAAATATTTCACAGAGGGAGTTTTGGAGAGAAATAGTGGAAATTTAAGTATAAAACGAAAAATTATAAATATTTAAAAAAAAGGATAGATTTTAGAGAAAAAGGAGAAATGCTTGGGAAAATAGTGAGAAATGTTCCAAAACATAGAGGAATTAGAGGAGAGAAATATTGAAAATTTTAGTGTAAAACTGGAAACATTATAAAAATTTAAGGAGAAATGCTTGGGAAAATAGAGACTAATGTTCAGAAACATACAGGAACTTAGAGAGAAATAGTGAAAATTTTTGATTAAAACTAGAAAAATTATGAGCATTTAATAAAAAATAGGAGATATTTTAGAGAAAAATAGGAGAAATGCTTGGGAAAATGTGGAGAAATGTTCCAAAACAGAGAGGAAGTTTTGGAAAGAAATAATGAACATTTAAGTGTAAAACTGGAAAAATTATGAAAATTCAATTAAAAAAGAGGAGACATTTTAGAGAAAAAAATGAGAAATGCTTGGAAAAATAGGGAGAAATATTCAGAAACATACAGGAAGTTTTAGAGAAAAATAGTGAAAACTTTAGTGTAAAAAAGAAAAATTTTATGAAAATTTAAGGAAAAAAGGAGAGATTTTAAAGAAAAATAAGAAAACTGCTTTGGAAAATAGAGAGAAATGTTCAGAAACATACAGGAACTTTTAGAGAGAAATAGTGAAAATTTTAGATTAAAACTAGAAAAATTATGAGCATTTAATAAAAAATAGGAGATATTTTAGAGAAAAATAGGAGAAATGCTTGGGAAAATGTGGAGAAATGTTCCAAAACATAGAGGAAGTTTTGTAGAGAAATAGTGAAAATTTTAGTGTATAACAGGAAAAATTATAAAAATTAAAGGAAAAGAGATTTTAGAGAAAAATAGGAGAACTGCTTTGGAAAGTAGGGAGAAATATTTCACAGAGGAAGTTTTGGAGAGAAATAGTGGAAATTTAAGTATAAAACGAAAAATTATAAATATTTAAAAAAAGGATAGATTTTAGAGAAAAATAGGAGAAATGCTTGGGAAAATAGTGAGAAATGTTCCAAAACATAGAGGAATTAGAGGAAAGAAATATTGAAAATTTTAGTGTTAAAAAGAAAAATTTATGAAAATTTAAGGAAAAAAGGAGAGATTTTAAAGAAAAATAAGAAAACTGCTTTGGAAAATAGAGAGAAATGTTCAGAAACATACAGGAACTTTTAGAGAAAAATTGTGAAAACTTTAGTGTTAAAAAGAAAAATTGATGAAAATTTAAGGAAAAAAGGAGAGATTTTAAAGAAAAATAAGAAAACTGCTTTGGAAAATAGAGAGAAATGTTCAGAAACATACAGGAACTTTTAGAGAGAAATAGTGAACATTTTGGATTAAAACTAGAAAAATTATGAGCATTTAATAAAAATTAGGAGATATTTTAGAGAAAAATAGGAGAAATGCTTGGAAAAATATGGAGAAATGTTCAGAAACATACAGGAAGTTCTGGAGAGAAATAGTGAAAATTTCAGTGTAAAACTATAAAAATTATAAAAATTTAAGGAAGAAATGGGGGAAATTTTAGAGAAAAATAGGAGAACTGCTTTGGAAAGTAGGGAGAAATATTTCACAGAGGGAGTTTTGGAGAGAAATAGTGGAAATTTAAGTATAAAACGAAAAATTATAAATATTTAAAAAAAAGGATAGATTTTAGAGAAAAAGGAGAAATGCTTGGGAAAATAGTGAGAAATGTTCCAAAACATAGAGGAATTAGAGGAGAGAAATATTGAAAATTTTAGTGTAAAACTGGAAACATTATAAAAATTTAAGGAGAAATGCTTGGGAAAATAGAGACTAATGTTCAGAAACATACAGGAACTTAGAGAGAAATAGTGAAAATTTTTGATTAAAACTAGAAAAATTATGAGCATTTAATAAAAAATAGGAGATATTTTAGAGAAAAATAGGAGAAATGCTTGGGAAAATGTGGAGAAATGTTCCAAAACAGAGAGGAAGTTTTGGAAAGAAATAATGAACATTTAAGTGTAAAACTGGAAAAATTATGAAAATTCAATTAAAAAAGAGGAGACATTTTAGAGAAAAAAATGAGAAATGCTTGGAAAAATAGGGAGAAATATTCAGAAACATACAGGAAGTTTTAGAGAAAAATAGTGAAAACTTTAGTGTAAAAAAGAAAAATTTTATGAAAATTTAAGGAAAAAAGGAGAGATTTTAAAGAAAAATAAGAAAACTGCTTTGGAAAATAGAGAGAAATGTTCAGAAACATACAGGAACTTTTAGAGAGAAATAGTGAAAATTTTAGATTAAAACTAGAAAAATTATGAGCATTTAATAAAAAATAGGAGATATTTTAGAGAAAAATAGGAGAAATGCTTGGGAAAATGTGGAGAAATGTTCCAAAACATAGAGGAAGTTTTGTAGAGAAATAGTGAAAATTTTAGTGTATAACAGGAAAAATTATAAAAATTAAAGGGAAAGAGATTTTAGAGAAAAATAGGAGAACTGCTTTGGAAAGTAGGGAGAAATATTTCACAGAGGAAGTTTTGGAGAGAAATAGTGGAAATTTAAGTATAAAACGAAAAATTATAAATATTTAAAAAAAGGATAGATTTTAGAGAAAAATAGGAGAAATGCTTGGGAAAATAGTGAGAAATGTTCCAAAACATAGAGGAATTAGAGGAGAGAAATATTGAAAATTTTAGTGTTAAAAAGAAAAATTTATGAAAATTTAAGGAAAAAAGGAGAGATTTTAAAGAAAAATAAGAAAACTGCTTTGGAAAATAGAGAGAAATGTTCAGAAACATACAGGAACTTTTAGAGAAAAATTGTGAAAACTTTAGTGTTAAAAAGAAAAATTTATGAAAATTTAAGGAAAAAAGGAGAGATTTTAAAGAAAAATAAGAAAACTGCTTTGGAAAATAGAGAGAAATGTTCAGAAACATACAGGAACTTTTAGAGAGAAATAGTGAAAATTTTGGATTAAAACTAGAAAAATTATGAGCATTTAATAAAAATTAGGAGATATTTTAGAGAAAAATAGGAGAAATGCTTGGAAAAATATGGAGAAATGTTCAGAATCATACAGGAAGTTCTGGAGAGAAATAGTGAAAATTTCAGTGTAAAACTATAAAAATTATAAAAATTTAAGGAAGAAATGGGGGAAATTTTAGAGAAAAATAGGAGAACTGCTTTGGAAAGTAGGGAGAAATATTTCACAGAGGGAGTTTTGGAGAGAAATAGTGGAAATTTAAGTATAAAACGAAAAATTATAAATATTTAAAAAAAAGGATAGATTTTAGAGAAAAAGGAGAAATGCTTGGGAAAATAGTGAGAAATGTTCCAAAACATAGAGGAATTAGAGGAGAGAAATATTGAAAATTTTAGTGTAAAACTGGAAACATTATAAAAATTTAAGGAGAAATGCTTGGGAAAATAGAGACTAATGTTCAGAAACATACAGGAACTTAGAGAGAAATAGTGAAAATTTTTGATTAAAACTAGAAAAATTATGAGCATTTAATAAAAAATAGGAGATATTTTAGAGAAAAATAGGAGAAATGCTTGGGAAAATGTGGAGAAATGTTCCAAAACAGAGAGGAAGTTTTGGAAAGAAATAATGAACATTTAAGTGTAAAACTGGAAAAATTATGAAAACTCAATTAAAAAAGAGGAGACATTTTAGAGAAAAAAATGAGAAATGCTTGGAAAAATAGGGAGAAATATTCAGAAACATACAGGAAGTTTTAGAGAAAAATAGTGAAAACTTTAGTGTAAAAAAGAAAAATTTATGAAAATTTAAGGAAAAAAGGAGAGATTTTAAAGAAAAATAAGAAAACTGCTTTGGAAAATTGAGAGAAATGTTCAGAAACATACAGGAACTTTTAGAGAGAAATAGTGAAAATTTTAGATTAAAACTAGAAAAATTATGAGCATTTAATAAAAAATAGGAGATATTTTAGAGAAAAATAGGAGAAATGCTTGGGAAAATGTGGAGAAATGTTCCAAAACATAGAGGAAGTTTTGTAGAGAAATAGTGAAAATTTTAGTGTATAACAGGAAAAATTATAAAAATTAAAGGAAAAGAGATTTTAGAGAAAAATAGGAGAACTGCTTTGGAAAGTAGGGAGAAATATTTCACAGAGGAAGGTTTGGAGAGAAATAGTGGAAATTTAAGTATAAAACGAAAAATTATAAATATTTAAAAAAAGGATAGATTTTAGAGAAAAATAGGAGAAATGCTTGGGAAAATAGTGAGAAATGTTCCAAAACATAGAGGAATTAGAGGAAAGAAATATTGAAAATTTTAGTGTTAAAAAGAAAAATTTATGAAAATTTAAGGAAAAAAGGAGAGATTTTAAAGAAAAATAAGAAAACTGCTTTGGAAAATAGAGAGAAATGTTCAGAAACATACAGGAACTTTTAGAGAAAAATTGTGAAAACTTTGGTGTAAAAAAGAAAAATTTATGAAAATTTAAGGAAAAAAGGAGAGATTTTAAAGAAAAATAAGAAAACTGCTTTGGAAAATAGAGAGAAATGTTCAGAAACATACAGGAACTTTTAGAGAGAAATAGTGAAAATTTTGGATTAAAACTAGAAAAATTATGAGCATTTAATAAAAATTAGGAGATATTTTAGAGAAAAATAGGAGAAATGCTTGGAAAAATATGGAGAAATGTTCAGAAACATACAGGAAGTTCTGGAGAGAAATAGTGAAAATTTCAGTGTAAAACTATAAAAATTATAAAAATTTAAGGAAGAAATGGGGGAAATTTTAGAGAAAAATAGGAGAACTGCTTTGGAAAGTAGGGAGAAATATTTCACAGAGGGAGTTTTGGAGAGAAATAGTGGAAATTTAAGTATAAAACGAAAAATTATAAATATTTAAAAAAAAGGATAGATTTTAGAGAAAAAGGAGAAATGCTTGGGAAAATAGTGAGAAATGTTCCAAAACATAGAGGAATTAGAGGAGAGAAATATTGAAAATTTTAGTGTAAAACTGGAAACATTATAAAAATTTAAGGAGAAATGCTTGGGAAAATAGAGACTAATGTTCAGAAACATACAGGAACTTAGAGAGAAATAGTGAAAATTTTTGATTAAAACTAGAAAAATTATGAGCATTTAATAAAAAATAGGAGATATTTTAGAGAAAAATAGGAGAAATGCTTGGGAAAATGTGGAGAAATGTTCCAAAACAGAGAGGAAGTTTTGGAAAGAAATAATGAACATTTAAGTGTAAAACTGGAAAAATTATGAAAATTCAATTAAAAAAGAGGAGACATTTTAGAGAAAAAAATGAGAAATGCTTGGAAAAATAGGGAGAAATATTCAGAAACATACAGGAAGTTTTAGAGAAAAATAGTGAAAACTTTAGTGTAAAAAAGAAAAATTTTATGAAAATTTAAGGAAAAAAGGAGAGATTTTAAAGAAAAATAAGAAAACTGCTTTGGAAAATAGAGAGAAATGTTCAGAAACATACAGGAACTTTTAGAGAGAAATAGTGAAAATTTTAGATTAAAACTAGAAAAATTATGAGCATTTAATAAAAAATAGGAGATATTTTAGAGAAAAATAGGAGAAATGCTTGGGAAAATGTGGAGAAATGTTCCAAAACAGAGAGGAAGTTTTGGAAAGAAATAATGAACATTTAAGTGTAAAACTGGAAAAATTATGAAAATTCAATTAAAAAATAGATATTTTAGAGAAAGGAGAAATGGTTCGAAAAATAGGGAGAAATTTTCAGAAACATAGAGGAAGTTTTGTAGAGAAATAGTGAAAATTTGAGTGTATAACATGAAAAATTATAAAAATTTAAGGAAAAAATGAGAGATTTTAGAGAAAAATAGGAGAACTACTTTGGATAGTAGTGAGGAATGTTCCAAAACACGGAGAAAGTTTTGGAGAGAAATAGTGGAAATTTTAGAGTTAAACTGGAATAATTATGAAAATTTAAGGAAAAAATAGGTGAGATTTTAGAGAAAAATAGAAATGCTTGGAAAAATAGGGAGAAATGTTCAGAAACATAGAGGAAGTTTTGTCGAGAAATAGTGAACATTTTAGTGTAAAACAGGAAAAATTATAAAAATTTAAGGAAAAAAGGAGAGATTTTTAAGAAAAATAAGAGAACTGATTTGGAAAATAGGGAGAAATGTTCAGAAACATGCAGGAACTTTTAGAGATAAATAGTGAAAATTTTAGATTAAAACTAGAAAAATTATGACAATTTAATAAAAAATAGGAGATATTTTAGAGAAGAATAGGAGAAATGCTTGGGAAAATATGGAGAAATGTTCCAAAGCAGAGAGGAAGTTTTGGAGAGAAATAATGAAAATTTTAGTGTAAAACTGGAAAATTATGAAAATTCAATTAAAAAATAGGAGATATTTCATAGAAAAATAGGCGAAATGCTTGAAAAAATAGAGAGAAAAGTTCAGAAACATAAAGGAAGTTTTGTAGAGAAATAGTAAAAATTTGAGTGTATCACAGGAAAAATTATAAAAATTAAAGGAAAAAAGGATAGATTTTAGAGAAAAATAGGAGAAATGCTTAGGAAAATAGGAAGAAATCTTCCAAAACATAGAGTTATTATAGGAGAGAAATATTGAAAATTTTTGTGTAAAACTGGAAAAATTATGAAAATTTAAGGAAAAAATAGGAGAGATTTTAGAGAAAAATAGGAGAACTGCTTTGGAAAGTAGGGAGAAATGTTCCAAAACACAGAGGAAGTTTTGGAGAGAAATAGTGGAAATTTAAGTATAAAACGAAAAATTATAAATATTTAAAAAAATTATAGATTTTAGAGAAAAATATGAGAAATGCTTGGGAAAATATGGAGAAATGTTCCAAAACAGAGAGGAAGATTTGTAGAGAAATAGTGAAAATTTGAGTGTATAACAGGAAAAATTATAAAAATTTAAGGAAAAAATGAGAGATTTTAGAGAAAAAAAGGAGAACTGCTTTGGAAAGTAGTGAGAAATGTTCCAAAACACGGAGGAAGTTTTGGAGAGAAATAGTGGAAATTTTAGAGTTAAACTGGAATAATTATGAAAATTTAAGGAAAAAATAGGTGAGATTTTAGAGAAAAATAGGAAAAATGCTTGGAAAAATAGGGAGAAATGTTCAGAAACATAGAGGAAGTTTTGTAGAGAAATAGGGAACATTATAGTGTAAAACAGGAAAAATTATAAAAATTTAAGGAAAAAAGGAGAGATTTTAAAGAAAAATAAGAGAACTTGTTTGGAAAATAGGGAGAAATGTTCAGAAACATACAGGAACTTTTAGAGAGAAATAGTGAAAATTTTAGATAAAAACTAGAAAATTATGACCATTTAATAAAAAATAGGAGATATTTTAGAGAAAAATAGGAGAAATGCTTGGAAAAATATGGAGAAATGTTCAGAAACATACAGGAAGTTCTGGAGAGAAATAGTGAAAATTTCAGTGTAAAACTATAAAAATTATAAAAATTTAAGGAAGAAATGGGGGAAATTTTAGACAAAAATAGGATAAATGCTTGGGAAAATAGGGAGAAAGGTTCAGAAACATAGAGGAAGTTTTGTAGAGAAATAGTGAAAATTTTAGTGTATAACAGGAAAAATTATAAAAATTAAAGGAAAAGAGATTTTAGAGAAAAATAGGAGAACTGCTTTGGAAAGTAGGGAGAAATATTTCACAGAGGAAGTTTTGGAGAGAAATAGTGGAAATTTAAGTATAAAACGAAAAATTATAAATATTTAAAAAAAAAAGGATAGATTTTAGAGAAAAATAGGAGAAATGCTTGGGAAAATAGTGAGAAATGTTCCAAAACATAGAGGAATTAGAGGAGAGAAATATTGAAAAGTTTAGTGTAAAACTGGAAACATTATAAAAATTTAAGGAGAAATGCTTGGGAAAATAGGGAGAAATATTCAGAAACATAGAGGAAGGTTTGTAGAGAAATAATGAACATTTTAATGTAAAAAAGGAAAAATTATAAAAATTTAAGGAAAAAAGGAGAGATTTTAGAGAAAAATAGGAGAAATGCTTGGAAAAATATGGAGAAATGTTCAGAAACATAGAGGAAGTTTTGTCGAGAAAGGAACTGTTTCTTAACATTTCTCTCTATTTTCCAAAGAAGTTCTCTTATTTTTCTATAAAATTTCTCGTATTTTTCTCTAAAATCTCCCCTATTTTTTCCTTAAATTTTCATAATTTTTCCAGTTTTCCAAAAAATTTTCAATATTTCTCTCCAAAATTTAAGGAAAAAATGAGAGATTTTAGAGAAAAATATGAGAACTGCTTTGAAAAGTAGGGAGAAAGGTTCCAAAACACAGAGGAAGTTTAAGAGAGAAATAGTGGCAATTTTAGAGTTAAACTGGAATAATTATAAAAATTTAAGGAAAAAATAGGTGAGATTTTAGAGAAAAATAGGAGAAATGCTTAAAAATAGGGAGAATGTTCAGAAACATAGAGGAAGTTTTGTCGAGAAATAGTGAACATTTTAGTGTAAAACAGGAAAAATTATGAAAATTCAATTAAAAAATAGGAGATATTTCAGAGAAAAATAGGAGAAATGCTTGAAAAAAGAGGGAGAAAAGTTCAGAAACACAAAGGAAGTTTTGTAGAGAAATAGTAAAAATTGAAGTGGAGGAAAAATTATAAAAATTTAAGGAAAAAGGGAGAGATTTTAGAGAAAAATAGAACTGCTTTGGAAAGTAGTGAGAAATGTTCCAAAACACAGAGGAAGTATTGGAGAGAAATAGTGGAAATTTAAGTGTAAAACGAAAAAATATAAATATTTAAAAAAAAAGGATAGATTTCAGAGAAAAATAGGAGAAGTGCTTGGGAAAATAGTGAGAAATGTTCCAAAACATATAGGAAGTAGAGGAGAGAAATATTGAAAATTTTAGTGTAAAACTGGATAAATTATGATAATTTAAGGAAAAAAGGAGAGATTTTAGAGAAAAATACGAGAAATGCTTGAAAAAATAGGGAAAAATGTTCAGAAACATAGAGGAAGTTTTGTCAAGAAATAGTGAACATTATAGTGTAAAACAGGAAAAATTATAAAAATTTAAGGAAAAAAGGAGATATTTTAGAGAAAAAGAATGAGAAATGCTTCGGAAAATAGGGAGAAATATTCAGAAACATACAAGAACTTTTAGAGAGAAATAGTGAAAATTTCAGTGTAAAACTATAAAAATTTAAGGAAAAAATAGGGGAAATTTTAGAGAAAAATAGGAGAAATGCTTGGGAAAATAGGGAGAAAGGTTCAGAAACATAGAGGAAGTTTTGTAGAGAAATATTGAAAATTTTAGTGTATAACAGGAAAAATTATAAAAATTAAAGGAAAAGAGATTTTAGAGAAAAATAGGAGAACTGCTTTGGAAAGTAGGGAGAAATATTTCACAGAGGAAGTTTTGGAGAGAAATAGTGGAAATTTAAGTATAAAACGAAAAATTATAAATATTTAAAAAAAGGATAGATTTTAGAGAAAAATAGGAGAAATGCTTGGGAAAATAGTGAGAAATGTTCCAAAACATAGAGGAATTAGAGGAGAGAAATATTGAAAATTTTAGTGTTAAAAAGAAAAATTTATGAAAATTTAAGGAAAAAAGGAGAGATTTTAAAGAAAAATAAGAAAACTGCTTTGGAAAATTGAGAGAAATGTTCAGAAACATACAGGAACTTTTAGAGAAAAATTGTGAAAACTTTAGTGTTAAAAAGAAAAATTTATGAAAATTTAAGGAAAAAAGGAGAGATTTTAAAGAAAAATAAGAAAACTGCTTTGGAAAATAGAGAGAAATGTTCAGAAACATACAGGAACTTTTAGAGAGAAATAGTGAAAATTTTGGATTAAAACTAGAAAAATTATGAGCATTTAATAAAAATTAGGAGATATTTTAGAGAAAAATAGGAGAAATGCTTGGAAAAATATGGAGAAATGTTCAGAAACATACAGGAAGTTCTGGAGAGAAATAGTGAAAATTTCAGTGTAAAACTATAAAAATTATAAAAATTTAAGGAAGAAATGGGGGAAATTTTAGAGAAAAATAGGAGAACTGCTTTGGAAAGTAGGGAGAAATATTTCACAGAGGGAGTTTTGGAGAGAAATAGTGGAAATTTAAGTATAAAACGAAAAATTATAAATATTTAAAAAAAAGGATAGATTTTAGAGAAAAAGGAGAAATGCTTGGGAAAATAGTGAGAAATGTTCCAAAACATAGAGGAATTAGAGGAGAGAAATATTGAAAATTTTAGTGTAAAACTGGAAACATTATAAAAATTTAAGGAGAAATGCTTGGGAAAATAGAGACTAATGTTCAGAAACATACAGGAACTTAGAGAGAAATAGTGAAAATTTTTGATTAAAACTAGAAAAATTATGAGCATTTAATAAAAAATAGGAGATATTTTAGAGAAAAATAGGAGAAATGCTTGGGAAAATGTGGAGAAATGTTCCAAAACAGAGAGGAAGTTTTGGAAAGAAATAATGAACATTTAAGTGTAAAACTGGAAAAATTATGAAAATTCAATTAAAAAAGAGGAGACATTTTAGAGAAAAAAATGAGAAATGCTTGGAAAAATAGGGAGAAATATTCAGAAACATACAGGAAGTTTTAGAGAAAAATAGTGAAAACTTTAGTGTAAAAAAGAAAAATTTTATGAAAATTTAAGGAAAAAAGGAGAGATTTTAAAGAAAAATAAGAAAACTGCTTTGGAAAATAGAGAGAAATGTTCAGAAACATACAGGAACTTTTAGAGAGAAATAGTGAAAATTTTAGATTAAAACTAGAAAAATTATGAGCATTTAATAAAAAATAGGAGATATTTTAGAGAAAAATAGGAGAAATGCTTGGGAAAATGTGGAGAAATGTTCCAAAACAGAGAGGAAGTTTTGGAAAGAAATAATGAACATTTAAGTGTAAAACTGGAAAAATTATGAAAATTCAATTAAAAAATAGATATTTTAGAGAAAGGAGAAATGGTTCGAAAAATAGGGAGAAATTTTCAGAAACATAGAGGAAGTTTTGTAGAGAAATAGTGAAAATTTGAGTGTATAACATGAAAAATTATAAAAATTTAAGGAAAAAATGAGAGATTTTAGAGAAAAATAGGAGAACTACTTTGGATAGTAGTGAGGAATGTTCCAAAACACGGAGAAAGTTTTGGAGAGAAATAGTGGAAATTTTAGAGTTAAACTGGAATAATTATGAAAATTTAAGGAAAAAATAGGTGAGATTTTAGAGAAAAATAGAAATGCTTGGAAAAATAGGGAGAAATGTTCAGAAACATAGAGGAAGTTTTGTCGAGAAATAGTGAACATTTTAGTGTAAAACAGGAAAAATTATAAAAATTTAAGGAAAAAAGGAGAGATTTTTAAGAAAAATAAGAGAACTGATTTGGAAAATAGGGAGAAATGTTCAGAAACATGCAGGAACTTTTAGAGATAAATAGTGAAAATTTTAGATTAAAACTAGAAAAATTATGACAATTTAATAAAAAATAGGAGATATTTTAGAGAAGAATAGGAGAAATGCTTGGGAAAATATGGAGAAATGTTCCAAAGCAGAGAGGAAGTTTTGGAGAGAAATAATGAAAATTTTAGTGTAAAACTGGAAAATTATGAAAATTCAATTAAAAAATAGGAGATATTTCATAGAAAAATAGGCGAAATGCTTGAAAAAATAGAGAGAAAAGTTCAGAAACATAAAGGAAGTTTTGTAGAGAAATAGTAAAAATTTGAGTGTATCACAGGAAAAATTATAAAAATTAAAGGAAAAAAGGATAGATTTTAGAGAAAAATAGGAGAAATGCTTAGGAAAATAGGAAGAAATCTTCCAAAACATAGAGTTATTATAGGAGAGAAATATTGAAAATTTTTGTGTAAAACTGGAAAAATTATGAAAATTTAAGGAAAAAATAGGAGAGATTTTAGAGAAAAATAGGAGAACTGCTTTGGAAAGTAGGGAGAAATGTTCCAAAACACAGAGGAAGTTTTGGAGAGAAATAGTGGAAATTTAAGTATAAAACGAAAAATTATAAATATTTAAAAAAATTATAGATTTTAGAGAAAAATATGAGAAATGCTTGGGAAAATATGGAGAAATGTTCCAAAACAGAGAGGAAGATTTGTAGAGAAATAGTGAAAATTTGAGTGTATAACAGGAAAAATTATAAAAATTTAAGGAAAAAATGAGAGATTTTAGAGAAAAAAAGGAGAACTGCTTTGGAAAGTAGTGAGAAATGTTCCAAAACACGGAGGAAGTTTTGGAGAGAAATAGTGGAAATTTTAGAGTTAAACTGGAATAATTATGAAAATTTAAGGAAAAAATAGGTGAGATTTTAGAGAAAAATAGGAAAAATGCTTGGAAAAATAGGGAGAAATGTTCAGAAACATAGAGGAAGTTTTGTAGAGAAATAGGGAACATTATAGTGTAAAACAGGAAAAATTATAAAAATTTAAGGAAAAAAGGAGAGATTTTAAAGAAAAATAAGAGAACTTGTTTGGAAAATAGGGAGAAATGTTCAGAAACATACAGGAACTTTTAGAGAGAAATAGTGAAAATTTTAGATAAAAACTAGAAAATTATGACCATTTAATAAAAAATAGGAGATATTTTAGAGAAAAATAGGAGAAATGCTTGGAAAAATATGGAGAAATGTTCAGAAACATACAGGAAGTTCTGGAGAGAAATAGTGAAAATTTCAGTGTAAAACTATAAAAATTATAAAAATTTAAGGAAGAAATGGGGGAAATTTTAGACAAAAATAGGATAAATGCTTGGGAAAATAGGGAGAAAGGTTCAGAAACATAGAGGAAGTTTTGTAGAGAAATAGTGAAAATTTTAGTGTATAACAGGAAAAATTATAAAAATTAAAGGAAAAGAGATTTTAGAGAAAAATAGGAGAACTGCTTTGGAAAGTAGGGAGAAATATTTCACAGAGGAAGTTTTGGAGAGAAATAGTGGAAATTTAAGTATAAAACGAAAAATTATAAATATTTAAAAAAAAAAGGATAGATTTTAGAGAAAAATAGGAGAAATGCTTGGGAAAATAGTGAGAAATGTTCCAAAACATAGAGGAATTAGAGGAGAGAAATATTGAAAAGTTTAGTGTAAAACTGGAAACATTATAAAAATTTAAGGAGAAATGCTTGGGAAAATAGGGAGAAATATTCAGAAACATAGAGGAAGGTTTGTAGAGAAATAATGAACATTTTAATGTAAAAAAGGAAAAATTATAAAAATTTAAGGAAAAAAGGAGAGATTTTAGAGAAAAATAGGAGAAATGCTTGGAAAAATATGGAGAAATGTTCAGAAACATAGAGGAAGTTTTGTCGAGAAAGGAACTGTTTCTTAACATTTCTCTCTATTTTCCAAAGAAGTTCTCTTATTTTTCTATAAAATTTCTCGTATTTTTCTCTAAAATCTCCCCTATTTTTTCCTTAAATTTTCATAATTTTTCCAGTTTTCCAAAAAATTTTCAATATTTCTCTCCAAAATTTAAGGAAAAAATGAGAGATTTTAGAGAAAAATATGAGAACTGCTTTGAAAAGTAGGGAGAAAGGTTCCAAAACACAGAGGAAGTTTAAGAGAGAAATAGTGGCAATTTTAGAGTTAAACTGGAATAATTATAAAAATTTAAGGAAAAAATAGGTGAGATTTTAGAGAAAAATAGGAGAAATGCTTAAAAATAGGGAGAATGTTCAGAAACATAGAGGAAGTTTTGTCGAGAAATAGTGAACATTTTAGTGTAAAACAGGAAAAATTATGAAAATTCAATTAAAAAATAGGAGATATTTCAGAGAAAAATAGGAGAAATGCTTGAAAAAAGAGGGAGAAAAGTTCAGAAACACAAAGGAAGTTTTGTAGAGAAATAGTAAAAATTGAAGTGGAGGAAAAATTATAAAAATTTAAGGAAAAAGGGAGAGATTTTAGAGAAAAATAGAACTGCTTTGGAAAGTAGTGAGAAATGTTCCAAAACACAGAGGAAGTATTGGAGAGAAATAGTGGAAATTTAAGTGTAAAACGAAAAAATATAAATATTTAAAAAAAAAGGATAGATTTCAGAGAAAAATAGGAGAAGTGCTTGGGAAAATAGTGAGAAATGTTCCAAAACATATAGGAAGTAGAGGAGAGAAATATTGAAAATTTTAGTGTAAAACTGGATAAATTATGATAATTTAAGGAAAAAAGGAGAGATTTTAGAGAAAAATACGAGAAATGCTTGAAAAAATAGGGAAAAATGTTCAGAAACATAGAGGAAGTTTTGTCAAGAAATAGTGAACATTATAGTGTAAAACAGGAAAAATTATAAAAATTTAAGGAAAAAAGGAGATATTTTAGAGAAAAAGAATGAGAAATGCTTCGGAAAATAGGGAGAAATATTCAGAAACATACAAGAACTTTTAGAGAGAAATAGTGAAAATTTCAGTGTAAAACTATAAAAATTTAAGGAAAAAATAGGGGAAATTTTAGAGAAAAATAGGAGAAATGCTTGGGAAAATAGGGAGAAAGGTTCAGAAACATAGAGGAAGTTTTGTAGAGAAATATTGAAAATTTTAGTGTATAACAGGAAAAATTATAAAAATTAAAGGAAAAGAGATTTTAGAGAAAAATAGGAGAACTGCTTTGGAAAGTAGGGAGAAATATTTCACAGAGGAAGTTTTGGAGAGAAATAGTGGAAATTTAAGTATAAAACGAAAAATTATAAATATTTAAAAAAAGGATAGATTTTAGAGAAAAATAGGAGAAATGCTTGGGAAAATAGTGAGAAATGTTCCAAAACATAGAGGAATTAGAGGAGAGAAATATTGAAAATTTTAGTGTTAAAAAGAAAAATTTATGAAAATTTAAGGAAAAAAGGAGAGATTTTAAAGAAAAATAAGAAAACTGCTTTGGAAAATTGAGAGAAATGTTCAGAAACATACAGGAACTTTTAGAGAAAAATTGTGAAAACTTTAGTGTTAAAAAGAAAAATTTATGAAAATTTAAGGAAAAAAGGAGAGATTTTAAAGAAAAATAAGAAAACTGCTTTGGAAAATAGAGAGAAATGTTCAGAAACATACAGGAACTTTTAGAGAGAAATAGTGAAAATTTTGGATTAAAACTAGAAAAATTATGAGCATTTAATAAAAATTAGGAGATATTTTAGAGAAAAATAGGAGAAATGCTTGGAAAAATATGGAGAAATGTTCAGAAACATACAGGAAGTTCTGGAGAGAAATAGTGAAAATTTCAGTGTAAAACTATAAAAATTATAAAAATTTAAGGAAGAAATGGGGGAAATTTTAGAGAAAAATAGGAGAACTGCTTTGGAAAGTAGGGAGAAATATTTCACAGAGGGAGTTTTGGAGAGAAATAGTGGAAATTTAAGTATAAAACGAAAAATTATAAATATTTAAAAAAAAGGATAGATTTTAGAGAAAAAGGAGAAATGCTTGGGAAAATAGTGAGAAATGTTCCAAAACATAGAGGAATTAGAGGAGAGAAATATTGAAAATTTTAGTGTAAAACTGGAAACATTATAAAAATTTAAGGAGAAATGCTTGGGAAAATAGAGACTAATGTTCAGAAACATACAGGAACTTAGAGAGAAATAGTGAAAATTTTTGATTAAAACTAGAAAAATTATGAGCATTTAATAAAAAATAGGAGATATTTTAGAGAAAAATAGGAGAAATGCTTGGGAAAATGTGGAGAAATGTTCCAAAACAGAGAGGAAGTTTTGGAAAGAAATAATGAACATTTAAGTGTAAAACTGGAAAAATTATGAAAATTCAATTAAAAAAGAGGAGACATTTTAGAGAAAAAAATGAGAAATGCTTGGAAAAATAGGGAGAAATATTCAGAAACATACAGGAAGTTTTAGAGAAAAATAGTGAAAACTTTAGTGTAAAAAAGAAAAATTTTATGAAAATTTAAGGAAAAAAGGAGAGATTTTAAAGAAAAATAAGAAAACTGCTTTGGAAAATAGAGAGAAATGTTCAGAAACATACAGGAACTTTTAGAGAGAAATAGTGAAAATTTTAGATTAAAACTAGAAAAATTATGAGCATTTAATAAAAAATAGGAGATATTTTAGAGAAAAATAGGAGAAATGCTTGGGAAAATGTGGAGAAATGTTCCAAAACAGAGAGGAAGTTTTGGAAAGAAATAATGAACATTTAAGTGTAAAACTGGAAAAATTATGAAAATTCAATTAAAAAATAGATATTTTAGAGAAAGGAGAAATGGTTCGAAAAATAGGGAGAAATTTTCAGAAACATAGAGGAAGTTTTGTAGAGAAATAGTGAAAATTTGAGTGTATAACATGAAAAATTATAAAAATTTAAGGAAAAAATGAGAGATTTTAGAGAAAAATAGGAGAACTACTTTGGATAGTAGTGAGGAATGTTCCAAAACACGGAGAAAGTTTTGGAGAGAAATAGTGGAAATTTTAGAGTTAAACTGGAATAATTATGAAAATTTAAGGAAAAAATAGGTGAGATTTTAGAGAAAAATAGAAATGCTTGGAAAAATAGGGAGAAATGTTCAGAAACATAGAGGAAGTTTTGTCGAGAAATAGTGAACATTTTAGTGTAAAACAGGAAAAATTATAAAAATTTAAGGAAAAAAGGAGAGATTTTTAAGAAAAATAAGAGAACTGATTTGGAAAATAGGGAGAAATGTTCAGAAACATGCAGGAACTTTTAGAGATAAATAGTGAAAATTTTAGATTAAAACTAGAAAAATTATGACAATTTAATAAAAAATAGGAGATATTTTAGAGAAGAATAGGAGAAATGCTTGGGAAAATATGGAGAAATGTTCCAAAGCAGAGAGGAAGTTTTGGAGAGAAATAATGAAAATTTTAGTGTAAAACTGGAAAATTATGAAAATTCAATTAAAAAATAGGAGATATTTCATAGAAAAATAGGCGAAATGCTTGAAAAAATAGAGAGAAAAGTTCAGAAACATAAAGGAAGTTTTGTAGAGAAATAGTAAAAATTTGAGTGTATCACAGGAAAAATTATAAAAATTAAAGGAAAAAAGGATAGATTTTAGAGAAAAATAGGAGAAATGCTTAGGAAAATAGGAAGAAATCTTCCAAAACATAGAGTTATTATAGGAGAGAAATATTGAAAATTTTTGTGTAAAACTGGAAAAATTATGAAAATTTAAGGAAAAAATAGGAGAGATTTTAGAGAAAAATAGGAGAACTGCTTTGGAAAGTAGGGAGAAATGTTCCAAAACACAGAGGAAGTTTTGGAGAGAAATAGTGGAAATTTAAGTATAAAACGAAAAATTATAAATATTTAAAAAAATTATAGATTTTAGAGAAAAATATGAGAAATGCTTGGGAAAATATGGAGAAATGTTCCAAAACAGAGAGGAAGATTTGTAGAGAAATAGTGAAAATTTGAGTGTATAACAGGAAAAATTATAAAAATTTAAGGAAAAAATGAGAGATTTTAGAGAAAAAAAGGAGAACTGCTTTGGAAAGTAGTGAGAAATGTTCCAAAACACGGAGGAAGTTTTGGAGAGAAATAGTGGAAATTTTAGAGTTAAACTGGAATAATTATGAAAATTTAAGGAAAAAATAGGTGAGATTTTAGAGAAAAATAGGAAAAATGCTTGGAAAAATAGGGAGAAATGTTCAGAAACATAGAGGAAGTTTTGTAGAGAAATAGGGAACATTATAGTGTAAAACAGGAAAAATTATAAAAATTTAAGGAAAAAAGGAGAGATTTTAAAGAAAAATAAGAGAACTTGTTTGGAAAATAGGGAGAAATGTTCAGAAACATACAGGAACTTTTAGAGAGAAATAGTGAAAATTTTAGATAAAAACTAGAAAATTATGACCATTTAATAAAAAATAGGAGATATTTTAGAGAAAAATAGGAGAAATGCTTGGAAAAATATGGAGAAATGTTCAGAAACATACAGGAAGTTCTGGAGAGAAATAGTGAAAATTTCAGTGTAAAACTATAAAAATTATAAAAATTTAAGGAAGAAATGGGGGAAATTTTAGACAAAAATAGGATAAATGCTTGGGAAAATAGGGAGAAAGGTTCAGAAACATAGAGGAAGTTTTGTAGAGAAATAGTGAAAATTTTAGTGTATAACAGGAAAAATTATAAAAATTAAAGGAAAAGAGATTTTAGAGAAAAATAGGAGAACTGCTTTGGAAAGTAGGGAGAAATATTTCACAGAGGAAGTTTTGGAGAGAAATAGTGGAAATTTAAGTATAAAACGAAAAATTATAAATATTTAAAAAAAAAAGGATAGATTTTAGAGAAAAATAGGAGAAATGCTTGGGAAAATAGTGAGAAATGTTCCAAAACATAGAGGAATTAGAGGAGAGAAATATTGAAAAGTTTAGTGTAAAACTGGAAACATTATAAAAATTTAAGGAGAAATGCTTGGGAAAATAGGGAGAAATATTCAGAAACATAGAGGAAGGTTTGTAGAGAAATAATGAACATTTTAATGTAAAAAAGGAAAAATTATAAAAATTTAAGGAAAAAAGGAGAGATTTTAGAGAAAAATAGGAGAAATGCTTGGAAAAATATGGAGAAATGTTCAGAAACATAGAGGAAGTTTTGTCGAGAAAGGAACTGTTTCTTAACATTTCTCTCTATTTTCCAAAGAAGTTCTCTTATTTTTCTATAAAATTTCTCGTATTTTTCTCTAAAATCTCCCCTATTTTTTCCTTAAATTTTCATAATTTTTCCAGTTTTCCAAAAAATTTTCAATATTTCTCTCCAAAATTTAAGGAAAAAATGAGAGATTTTAGAGAAAAATATGAGAACTGCTTTGAAAAGTAGGGAGAAAGGTTCCAAAACACAGAGGAAGTTTAAGAGAGAAATAGTGGCAATTTTAGAGTTAAACTGGAATAATTATAAAAATTTAAGGAAAAAATAGGTGAGATTTTAGAGAAAAATAGGAGAAATGCTTAAAAATAGGGAGAATGTTCAGAAACATAGAGGAAGTTTTGTCGAGAAATAGTGAACATTTTAGTGTAAAACAGGAAAAATTATGAAAATTCAATTAAAAAATAGGAGATATTTCAGAGAAAAATAGGAGAAATGCTTGAAAAAAGAGGGAGAAAAGTTCAGAAACACAAAGGAAGTTTTGTAGAGAAATAGTAAAAATTGAAGTGGAGGAAAAATTATAAAAATTTAAGGAAAAAGGGAGAGATTTTAGAGAAAAATAGAACTGCTTTGGAAAGTAGTGAGAAATGTTCCAAAACACAGAGGAAGTATTGGAGAGAAATAGTGGAAATTTAAGTGTAAAACGAAAAAATATAAATATTTAAAAAAAAAGGATAGATTTCAGAGAAAAATAGGAGAAGTGCTTGGGAAAATAGTGAGAAATGTTCCAAAACATATAGGAAGTAGAGGAGAGAAATATTGAAAATTTTAGTGTAAAACTGGATAAATTATGATAATTTAAGGAAAAAAGGAGAGATTTTAGAGAAAAATACGAGAAATGCTTGAAAAAATAGGGAAAAATGTTCAGAAACATAGAGGAAGTTTTGTCAAGAAATAGTGAACATTATAGTGTAAAACAGGAAAAATTATAAAAATTTAAGGAAAAAAGGAGATATTTTAGAGAAAAAGAATGAGAAATGCTTCGGAAAATAGGGAGAAATATTCAGAAACATACAAGAACTTTTAGAGAGAAATAGTGAAAATTTCAGTGTAAAACTATAAAAATTTAAGGAAAAAATAGGGGAAATTTTAGAGAAAAATAGGAGAAATGCTTGGGAAAATAGGGAGAAAGGTTCAGAAACATAGAGGAAGTTTTGTAGAGAAATATTGAAAATTTTAGTGTATAACAGGAAAAATTATAAAAATTAAAGGAAAAGAGATTTTAGAGAAAAATAGGAGAACTGCTTTGGAAAGTAGGGAGAAATATTTCACAGAGGAAGTTTTGGAGAGAAATAGTGGAAATTTAAGTATAAAACGAAAAATTATAAATATTTAAAAAAAGGATAGATTTTAGAGAAAAATAGGAGAAATGCTTGGGAAAATAGTGAGAAATGTTCCAAAACATAGAGGAATTAGAGGAGAGAAATATTGAAAATTTTAGTGTTAAAAAGAAAAATTTATGAAAATTTAAGGAAAAAAGGAGAGATTTTAAAGAAAAATAAGAAAACTGCTTTGGAAAATTGAGAGAAATGTTCAGAAACATACAGGAACTTTTAGAGAAAAATTGTGAAAACTTTAGTGTTAAAAAGAAAAATTTATGAAAATTTAAGGAAAAAAGGAGAGATTTTAAAGAAAAATAAGAAAACTGCTTTGGAAAATAGAGAGAAATGTTCAGAAACATACAGGAACTTTTAGAGAGAAATAGTGAAAATTTTGGATTAAAACTAGAAAAATTATGAGCATTTAATAAAAATTAGGAGATATTTTAGAGAAAAATAGGAGAAATGCTTGGAAAAATATGGAGAAATGTTCAGAAACATACAGGAAGTTCTGGAGAGAAATAGTGAAAATTTCAGTGTAAAACTATAAAAATTATAAAAATTTAAGGAAGAAATGGGGGAAATTTTAGAGAAAAATAGGAGAACTGCTTTGGAAAGTAGGGAGAAATATTTCACAGAGGGAGTTTTGGAGAGAAATAGTGGAAATTTAAGTATAAAACGAAAAATTATAAATATTTAAAAAAAAGGATAGATTTTAGAGAAAAAGGAGAAATGCTTGGGAAAATAGTGAGAAATGTTCCAAAACATAGAGGAATTAGAGGAGAGAAATATTGAAAATTTTAGTGTAAAACTGGAAACATTATAAAAATTTAAGGAGAAATGCTTGGGAAAATAGAGACTAATGTTCAGAAACATACAGGAACTTAGAGAGAAATAGTGAAAATTTTTGATTAAAACTAGAAAAATTATGAGCATTTAATAAAAAATAGGAGATATTTTAGAGAAAAATAGGAGAAATGCTTGGGAAAATGTGGAGAAATGTTCCAAAACAGAGAGGAAGTTTTGGAAAGAAATAATGAACATTTAAGTGTAAAACTGGGAAAATTATGAAAATTCAATTAAAAAAGAGGAGACATTTTAGAGAAAAAAATGAGAAATGCTTGGAAAAATAGGGAGAAATATTCAGAAACATACAGGAAGTTTTAGAGAAAAATAGTGAAAACTTTAGTGTAAAAAAGAAAAATTTTATGAAAATTTAAGGAAAAAAGGAGAGATTTTAAAGAAAAATAAGAAAACTGCTTTGGAAAATAGAGAGAAATGTTCAGAAACATACAGGAACTTTTAGAGAGAAATAGTGAAAATTTTAGATTAAAACTAGAAAAATTATGAGCATTTAATAAAAAATAGGAGATATTTTAGAGAAAAATAGGAGAAATGCTTGGGAAAATGTGGAGAAATGTTCCAAAACAGAGAGGAAGTTTTGGAAAGAAATAATGAACATTTAAGTGTAAAACTGGAAAAATTATGAAAATTCAATTAAAAAATAGATATTTTAGAGAAAGGAGAAATGGTTCGAAAAATAGGGAGAAATTTTCAGAAACATAGAGGAAGTTTTGTAGAGAAATAGTGAAAATTTGAGTGTATAACATGAAAAATTATAAAAATTTAAGGAAAAAATGAGAGATTTTAGAGAAAAATAGGAGAACTACTTTGGATAGTAGTGAGGAATGTTCCAAAACACGGAGAAAGTTTTGGAGAGAAATAGTGGAAATTTTAGAGTTAAATTGGAATAATTATGAAAATTTAAGGAAAAAATAGGTGAGATTTTAGAGAAAAATAGAAATGCTTGGAAAAATAGGGAGAAATGTTCAGAAACATAGAGGAAGTTTTGTCGAGAAATAGTGAACATTTTAGTGTAAAACAGGAAAAATTATAAAAATTTAAGGAAAAAAGGAGAGATTTTTAAGAAAAATAAGAGAACTGATTTGGAAAATAGGGAGAAATGTTCAGAAACATGCAGGAACTTTTAGAGATAAATAGTGAAAATTTTAGATTAAAACTAGAAAAATTATGACAATTTAATAAAAAATAGGAGATATTTTAGAGAAGAATAGGAGAAATGCTTGGGAAAATATGGAGAAATGTTCCAAAGCAGAGAGGAAGTTTTGGAGAGAAATAATGAAAATTTTAGTGTAAAACTGGAAAATTATGAAAATTCAATTAAAAAATAGGAGATATTTCATAGAAAAATAGGCGAAATGCTTGAAAAAATAGAGAGAAAAGTTCAGAAACATAAAGGAAGTTTTGTAGAGAAATAGTAAAAATTTGAGTGTATCACAGGAAAAATTATAAAAATTAAAGGAAAAAAGGATAGATTTTAGAGAAAAATAGGAGAAATGCTTGGGAAAATAGGAAGAAATCTTCCAAAACATAGAGTTATTATAGGAGAGAAATATTGAAAATTTTTGTGTAAAACTGGAAAAATTATGAAAATTTAAGGAAAAAATAGGAGAGATTATAGAGAAAAATACGAGAAATGCTTGAAAAAATAGGGAGAAATGTTCAGAAACATAGAGGAAGTTTTGTAGAGAAATAGTGAAAATTTGAGTGTATAACAGAAAAAATTATAAAAATTTAAGGAAAAGAGGAGAGATTTTAGAGAAAAATAGGAGAACTGCTTTGGAAAGTAGGGAGAAATGTTCCAAAACACAGAGGAAGTTTTGGAGAGAAATAGTGGAAATTTAAGTATAAAACGAAAAATTATAAATATTTAAAAAAAATTATAGATTTTAGAGAAAAATATGAGAAATGCTTGGGAAAATATGGAGAAATGTTCCAAAACAGAGAGGAAGATTTGTAGAGAAATAGTGAAAATTTGAGTGTATAACAGGAAAAATTATAAAAATTTAAGGAAAAAATGAGAGATTTTAGAGAAAAAAAGGAGAACTGCTTTGGAAAGTAGTGAGAAATGTTCCAAAACACGGAGGAAGTTTTGGAGAGAAATAGTGGAAATTTTAGAGTTAAACTGGAATAATTATGAAAATTTAAGGAAAAAATAGGTGAGATTTTAGAGAAAAATAGGAAAAATGCTTGGAAAAATAGGGAGAAATGTTCAGAAACATAGAGGAAGTTTTGTAGAGAAATAGGGAACATTATAGTGTAAAACAGGAAAAATTATAAAAATTTAAGGAAAAAAGGAGAGATTTTAAAGAAAAATAAGAGAACTTGTTTGGAAAATAGGGAGAAATGTTCAGAAACATACAGGAACTTTTAGAGAGAAATAGTGAAAATTTTAGATTAAAACTAGAAAATTATGACCATTTAATAAAAAATAGGAGATATTTTAGAGAAAAATAGGAGAAATGCTTGGAAAAATATGGAGAAATGTTCAGAAACATACAGGAAGTTCTGGAGAGAAATAGTGAAAATTTCAGTGTAAAACTATAAAAATTATAAAAATTTAAGGAAGAAATGGGGGAAATTTTAGACAAAAATAGGATAAATGCTTGGGAAAATAGGGAGAAAGGTTCAGAAACATAGAGGAAGGTTTGTAGAGAAATAATGAACATTTTAATGTAAAAAAGGAAAAATTATAAAAATTTAAGGAAAAAAGGAGAGATTTTAGAGAAAAATAGGAGAAATGCTTGGAAAAATATGGAGAAATGTTCAGAAACATAGAGGAAGTAGAGGAGAGAAATATTGAAAATTTTAGTGTAAAACTGGAAACATTATAAAAATTTAAGGAGAAATGCTTGGGAAAATAGGGAGAAATATTCAGAAACATAGAGGAAGTTTTGTAGAGAAATAGTGAACATTTTAATGTAAAAAAGGAAAAATTATAAAAATTTATGGAAAAAAGGAGAGATTTTAGAGTAAAATTGGAGAAATGCTTGGAAAAATATGGAGAAATGTTCAGAAAAATACAGGAAGTTCTGGAGAGAAATAGTGAAAATTTCAGTGTAAAACTGTAAAAATTATAAAAATTTAAGGAAGAAATAGGGGAAATTTTAGAGAAAAATAGGAGAAATGCTTGGGAAAATAGGGAGAATGGTTCAGAAACATAGAGGAAGTTTTGTAGAGAAATAGTGAAAATTTGAGTGTATAACAGGAAAAATTATAAAAATTTAAGGAAAAGAGGAGAGATTTTAGAGAAAAATAGAAGAACTCCTTTGGAAAGTTGGGAGAAATGTTCCAATACACGGAGGGGGTTTTGGAGAGAAATAGTGGAAATTTTAGAATTAAACTGGAATAATTATGAAAATTTAAGGAACAACTAGGTGAGATTTTAGAGAAAAATACGAGAAATGCTTGAAAAAATAGGGAAAAATGTTCAGAAACATAGAGGAAGTTTTGTCAAGAAATAGTGAACATTATAGTGTAAAACAGGAAAAATTATAAAAATTTAAGGAAAAAAGGAGATATTTTAGAGAAAAAAATGAGAAATGCTTTGGAAAATAGAGACTAATGTTCAGAAACATACAGGAACTTAGAGAGAAATAGTGAAAATTTTTGATTAAAACTAGAAAAATTATGAGCATTTAGTAAAAAATAGGAGATATTTTAGAGAAAAATAGGAGAAATGCTTGGGAAAATGTGGAGAAATGTTCCAAAACAGAGAGGAAGTTTTGGAAAGAAATAATGAACATTTAAGTGTAAAACTGGAAAAATTATGAAAATTCAGATAAAAAAGAGGAGATATTTTAGAGAAAAATAGGAGAAATGGTTGGAAAAATAAGGAGAAATTTTCAGAAACATAGAGGAAGTTTTGTAGAGAAATAGTGAAAATTTGAGTGTATAACAGGAAAAATTATAAAAATTTAAGGAAAAGAGGAGAGAATTTAGAGAAAAATAGGAGAACTGCTTTGGAAAGTAGGGAGAAATGTTCCAAAACACAGAGGAAGTTTTGGAGAGAAATAGTGGAAATTTAAGTATAAAACGAAAAATTATAAATGTTTAAAAAAAAAGGATAGATTTTAGAGAAAAATATGAAAAATGCTTTTAAAAATATGGAGAAATGTTCAGAAACATACAGGAAGTTCTGGAGAGAAATAGTGAAAATTTCAGTGTAAAACTATAAAAATTATAAAAATTTAAGGAAGAAATATGGGAAATTTTAGAGAAAAATAGAAGAAATGCTTGGGAAAGTAGTGAGAAATGTTCCAAAACACGGAGAAAGTTTTGGAGAGAAATAGTGGAAATTTTAGAGTTATACTGGAATAATTATGAAAATTTAAGGAAAAACTAGGTGAGATTTTAGAGAAAAATAAGAGAAATGCTTGGAAAAATAGGGAGAAATATTCAGAAACATAGAGGAAGTTTTGTCGAGAAAGGAACTGTTTCTGAACATTTCTCCCTATTTTCCAAAGAAGTTCTCTTATTTTTCTGTAAAATTTCTCGTATTTTTCTCTAAAATCTCACCTATTTTTTCCTTAAATTTTCATAATTTTTCCAGTTTTACAAAAAAATTTTCAATATTTCTCTCCTATAATTCCTCTAAGTTTTGGAAGATTTCTCCCTATTTTCCCAAGCATTTCTCCTATTTTTCTCTAAAATCTCTCCTTTTTTCCTTAAATTTTCATAATTTTTCCAGTTTTACACTAAAATTTTCAATATTTCTCTCCAAAATTTAAGGAAAAAATGAGAGATTTTAGAGAAAAATAAGAGAACTGCTTTGGAAAGTAGGGAGAAAGGTTCCAAAACACAGAGGAAGTTTTAGAGAGAAATAGTGGAAATTTTAGAGTTAAACTGGAATAATTATGAAAATTTAAGGAAAAACTAGGTGAGATTTTAGAGAAAAATACGAGAAATGCTTGAAAAAATAGGGAAAAATGTTCAGAAACATAGAGGAAGTTTTGTCAAGAAATAGTGAACATTATAGTGTAAAACAGGAAAAATTATAAAAATTTAAGGAAAAAAGGAGAGATTTTAGAGAAAAATAAGAGAACTGATTTGGAAAATAGGGAGAAATGTTCAGAAACATACAGGAAGTTTTAGACAAAAATAGTGAAAATTTCAGTGTAAAACTATAAAAATTATAAAAATTTAAGGAAGAAATAGGGGGAATTTTAGAGAAAAATAGGAGAAATGCTTGGGAAAATAGGGAGAAAGATTCAGAAACATAGAAGAGTTTTTGTAGAGAAATAGTGAAAATTTGAGTGTATAACAGGAAAAATTATAAAATTTTAAGGAAAAGAAGAAAAATTTTAGAGAAAAATAGGAGAACTGCTTTGGAAAGTAGGGAGAAATGTTCCAAAACACAGAGGAAGTTTTGGAGAGAAATAGTGGAAATTTAAGTGTATAACAGGAAAAATTATAAAAATTTAAGGAAAAAATGAGAGATTTTAGCGAAAAATAGGAGAACTGCTTTGGAAAGTAGGGAGAAATATTTCACAGAGGAAGTTTTGGAGAGAAATAGTGGAAATTTAAGTATAAAACGAAAAATTATAAATATTTAAAAAAAATTATAGATTTTAGAGAAAAATAGGATAAATGCTTGGGAAAATAGTGAGAAATGTTCCAAAACATAGAGGAAGTAGAGGAGAGAAATATTGAAAATTTTAGTGTAAAACTGGAAACATTATAAAAATTTAAGGAGAAATGCTTGGGAAAATCGGAACAAATATTCAGAAACATAGAGGAAGTTTTGTAGAGAAATAGTGAACATTTTAATGTAAAAAAGGAAAAATTATAAAAATTTAAGGAAAAAAGGAGAGATTTTGGAGAAAAATAGTAGAAATGCTTGGAAAAATATGGAGAAATGTTCAGAAAAATACAGGAAGTTCTGGAGAGAAATAGTGAAAATTTCAGTGTAAAACTATAAAAATTATAAAAATTTAAGGAAGAAATAGGGGAAATTTTAGAGAAAAATAGGAGAAATGCTTGGGAAAATAGGGAGAAAGATTCAGAAACATAGAGGAAGTTTTGTAGAGAAATAGTGAAAATTTGAGTGTATAACAGGAAAAATAAAAATTTAAGGAAAAGAGGAGAGATTTTAGAGAAAAATAGGAGAACTACTTTGGAAAGTAGAGGAAATGTTCCAAAACACAGAGGAAGTTTTGGAGAGAAAGAGTGGAAATTTTAGAGTTAAACTGGAATAATTATGAAAATTTAAGGAAAAAATAGGTGAGATTTTAGAGAAAAATAGGAGAAATGCTTGGAAAAATAGGGAGAAATGTTTAGAAAAATACAGGAAGTTCTGGAGAAAAATAGTGAAAATTTCAGTGTAAAACTATAAAAATTATAAAAATTTAAGGAAGAAATAGGGGAAATTTTAGAGAAAAATAGGAGAAATGCTTGGGAAAATAGGGAGAAAGATTCAGAAACATAGAGGAAGTTTTGTAGAGAAATAGTGAAAATTTGAGTGTATAACAGGAAAAATAAAAATTTAAGGAAAAGAGGAGAGATTTTAGAGAAAAATAGGAGAACTACTTTGGAAAGTAGGGAGAAATGTTCCAAAACAAAGAGGAAGTTTTGGAGAGAAAGAGTGGAAATTTTAGAGAAACTGGAATAATTATGAAAATTTAAGGAAAAAATAGGTGAGATTTTAGAGAAAAATAGGAGAAATGCTTGGAAAAATAGGGAGAAATGTTCAGAAACATAGAGGAAATTTTGTCGAGAAATAGTGAACATTTTAGTGTAAAACAGGAAAAATTATAAAAATTTAAGGAAAAAAGAAGAGATTTTTAAGAAAAATAAGAGAACTGCTTTGGAAAATAGGGAGAAATGTTCAGAAACATACAGGAACTTTTAGAGATAAATAGTGAAAATTTTAGATTAAAACTAGAAAAATTATGACAATTTAATAAAAAATAGGAGATATTTTAGAGAAAAATAGGAGAACTGCTTTGGAAAGTAGGGAGAAATATTCCAAAACACAGAGGAAGTTTTGGAGAGAAATAGTGGAAATTTAAGTGTAAAACGAAAAAATATAAATATTTTAAAAAAAAGGATAGATTTTAGAGAAAAATAGGAGAAGTGCTTGGGAAAATAGTGAGAAATATTCCAAAACATAGAGGAAGTATAATAGAGAAATATTGAAAATTTTAGTGTAAACCTGGAAAAATTATGAAAATTTAAGGAAAAAAGGAGAGATTTTAGAGAAAAATAGGAGAAATGCTTGGGAAAATAGGGAGAAATCTTCCAAAACATAGAGGAATTATAGGAGAGAAATATTAAAAATTTTTGTGTAAAACAGGAAAAATTATGAAAATTTAAGGAAAAAATAGGAGAGATTTTAGAGAAAAATACGAGAAATGCTTAAAAAATAGGGAGAAATGTTCAGAAACATAGAGGAAGTTTTGTAGAGAAATAGTAAAAATTGAAGTGTATAACAGGAAAAATTATAAAAATTTAAGGAAAAAATGAGAGATTTTAGCGAAAAATAGGAGAACTGCTTTGTAAAGTAGGGAGAAATGTTCCAAAACCCAGAGTAAGTTTTGGAGAGAAATAGTGGAAATTTTAGAGTTAAACTGAAAAAATTATGAAAATTTAAGGAAAAAATAGGAGAGATTTTAGAGAAAATTAGGAGAACTGCTTTGTAAAGTAGGGAGAAATGTTCCAAAACCCAGAGTAAGTTTTGGAGAGAAATAGTGGAAATTTTAGAGTTAAACTGAAAAAATTATGAAAATTTAAGGAAAAAATAGGAGAGATTTTAGAGAAAAATAGAAGAACTGCTTTGGAAAGTAGGGAGAAATATTTCACAGAGGAAGTGTTGGAGAGAAATAGTGGAAATTTAAGTATAAAAAGAGAAATTATAAATATTTAAAAAAAATTATAGATTTTAGAGAAAAATAGGAGAAATGCTTGAGAAAATAGTGAGAAATGTTCCAAAACATAGAGGAAGTAGAGGAGAGAAATATTGAAAATTTTAGTGTAAAACTGGAAACATTATAAAAATTTAAGGAGAAATGCTTGGGAAAATAGGGAGAAATATTCAGAAACATAGAGGAAGTTTTGTAGAGAAATAGTGAACATTTTAATGTAAAAAAGGAAAAATTATAAAAATTTAAGGAAAAAAGGAGAGATTTTAGAGAAAAATAGGAGAAATGTTGTAAAAATATGGAGAAATGTTCAGAAAAATACAGGAAGTTCTGGAGAGAAATAGTGAAAATTTCAGTGTAAAACTATAAGAATTATAAAAATTTAAGGACGAAATAGGGGAAATTTTAGAGAAAAATAGGAGAAATCTTATATTTCAGAACAATATTTTAATTTCAAAATATTTCTATATTTAATCGGAATTTCAAGAGTCAAGTTCGCGCACATGCGCAGAATCTACTCGTATTCTTAGCATTGTGCTTTTAAAACCAGATTTACACTGTACTTAAAACTTTTGCAGAGTCGTAATGAGGTTGTTAGACCCTTCAGACGCTCTCGAGGTACGAGACTTGGTGGCTAGATCGGCATTATGTGCCATTGTATTTTTCTGGTCTTCTGTTCGAATCTCGAGAGCGACAAATAATTTTGTAATTTTTCTTTTTTTGTAATAAATTTTACCTATATTTCTCAATTATTCATGCAGTTAAGATGAATTATTCCAAATCATATATTTCAAAACTCTATTTTAATTTCAAAATATTTGTATATTTAATCGGAATTTCTTGCGGCAAGTTCACGCACATGCGCAGAATCTACTCATATTCTTAGCATTGTGCTTTTAAAACCAGATTTACACTGTACTTAAAACTTATTTCCGAGTCGTAATGAGGATCCTAGAACGTTAAGACGCTCACAAGGTACGAGACTTTGTAGCTAGATCGGCAGGATGTGGAGTTGTATTTTGCTGGTCTTCTGTTCGAATCTCGAGAGCGACAAATAATTTTGTAATTTTTTTTAAATAAAATTTATTTATATTCCTCAATTATTCATTTAGTTATGATTAATTATTCCAAATCATATATTTCACAACTATATTTAATTTCAAAATATTTCTATATTTAATCAGAATTTCAAGATTTAAGTTCGCGCACATGCGCAGAATCTACTCGTATTCTTAGCATTGGGCTTTTAAAACCAGATTTACACTGTACTTAAAACTTTTTGCAGAGTCGTAATGAGGTTCTTAGACCCTTCAGACGCTTCGACGTACGGGACTTGGTGGCTAGATCGGCAGGATGTTGCATTGTATTTTCCTGGTCTTCTGTTCGTATCTCGAGAGCGATAAATAATTTTGTAATTTTACTTTTTTTGTATTAAATTTTACCTATATTTCTCAATTATTCATGCAGTTATGATGAATCAATCCAAATCATATATTTCAAAACAATATTTTAATTTCAAAATATTTCTATATTTAATAGGAATTTCAAGAGTCAAGTTCGCGCACATGCGGCGAATCTACTCGTATTCTTAGCATTGTGCTTTTAAAACAAGATTTACACTGTACTTAAAACTTATTGCCGAGTCATAATGACATTTTCAGACCCTTCAGACGCTCTCGATGTACGAGACTTGGTGGCTAGATCGGCAAGATGTGCCATTGTATTTTTCTGGTCTTCTGTTCGTATCACGAGAGCGACAAATAATTTTGTATTTTTTCTTTTTTTGTGATAAATTTTACCTATATTTCTCAATTATTCATGCAGTTATGATGAATCAATCCAAATCATATATTTCAAAATATTTTAATTTCAAAATATTTCTATATTTAATCGGAATTTTAACAGTCAAGTTCACGCACATGCGCAGAATCTACTCGTATTCTTAGCATTGTGCTTTTAAAACCAGATTTACACTGTACTTAAAACTTTTGCAGAGTCGTAATGATATTTTTAGACCCTTCAGACGCTCACAAGGTACGTGATTTGGTAGATAGATCGGCAGGATGTGGCGTTGTATTTTGCTGGTCTTCTGTTCGAATCTCGAGAGCGACAAATAATTTTGTAATTTTTCTTTTTTTGTAATAAATTTTACCTATATTTCTCAATTATTCATGCAGTTTTGATGAATTATTCCAAATCATTTATATCAAAACTCTATTTTAATTTCAAAATATTTCTATATTTAATCGGAATTTCTTGCGGCAAGTTCACGCACGTTCGCAGAATCTACTCATATTCTTAGCATTGTGCTTTTAAAACCAGATTTACACTGCACTTAAAACTTTTTGCAGAGTCGTAATGAGGTTGTTAGACCCTTCAGACGCTCTCGAGTTACGAGACTTGGTGGCTAGATCGGCAGGATGTGCCATTGTATTTTTCTGGTCTTCTGTTCGAATATCGAGAGCGACAAATAATTTTGTAATTTTTCTTTTTTTATATATAAATTTTATCTATATTTCTCAATTATTCATTTAGTTATGATTAATTATTCCAAATCATATATTTCAAAACTATATTTAATTTCAAAATATTTCTATATTTAATCGGAATTTCTAGAGTCTAGTTCGCGCAAATCGCTGAATCTATTCATATTCTTAGCAATGTACTTTTGAAACCAGTTTTACACCGTGCTTAAAACGTATTGCCGAGTCGTAACGAGAATCTTAGACCCTTTAGACGCGCTGGACGGACGATGCTTGGTGGCTAGATCGGCAGTGTATGCCATTGTATTTTGCTCTTCTTATGTTCAAATTTCGAAAGCGACAAATAATTTTTCTTTTTTTTTAAATAAATTTTATCTATATTTCTCCATTATTCATAGAGTTACTATTAATTATTCTGAATCATATATTTCAAAAATATATTTTAATTTCAAAATATTTCTATATTTAATCAGTTTTTTAATAGTCAAGTCACGCACATGCGCAGAATCTATTCCTATTTTTAGCATTGTGCTTTTAAAACCAGATTTACACCGTACTTAAAATTTATTGCCGAGTCGTAATGAGATTCTTAGACCCTTCAGATGCTCTCGAGATACGAGACTTGCTGGTTAGATCGGTAGGGTGTGTCTTTCTATTTTTCTGGTCTTCTTTTCGAATCTCGAGTACGACAAATAATTTTATAAATTTTCTATTTTTTTTTTCAAATAAATTTTATCTATATCTCTCCATTACTCATTGAGTTACTATGTATTATTCCAAATCATATGTTTCAAAACCAAATTTAATTTCAAAATATTTCTGTATTTAATCGGAATTTTAAGAGTCAAACTCGCGGACATGCCCAGAATCTATTCCTATTCTAAGCATTGTGCTTTTAAAACCAGATTTACACCATACTTAAATTTAATTCGTTTCGTTAATGATACCGAGTATTTGCATATAATTAAATTAGTAGCATTCAGCATATTTGGAGAACTCATTGCTTTTATTTGGTAGAATAGAGATATATTATTATATTTCAATCTTATCTAGTTTATCTATTTTTAAAAATTAATTTCTTACATAAAATAAAACCCAACCCAAACCATGAGGTATATTCAAAATTTCGACTTTTTTTCAGGCTGAAAAAATGTGTCCATAACATGTACCATCCTTGTTAATTTAGATTACCGTATAGCCGTTATAATTAGGAATCTAACAAAATGTTAAATCTGACATAGTGTAGGAATTATTCCGAAATTATTTGATGTGAAAATAGGGTTTCTGACACAACTGTCAACTTTATTATCCAGGGCCAATTCCTATGCAATAGGTTATTAATATTGCGAATCAAATTCAATATGACAGAAGATATAACAGCTGAAGAGTGAATAACTGCCTAAAAGCACATTTCCTATTTCCCAACTTTCTACATGAAACCTTTTTAGAGAAGGGAATCCAAAAAATTTATGTACAGTTTATTCAGTTATTACAAACAATTAATATCTCTTTAGTTAAAAATAATGTGTGCAAATATAGATTTTTGAGAATCGGATTATTTGAATTTTTGACCGTTATTATTCAATATTACTTATAAAACTCATTAGTGGAACTACAATAGATTTTAATCAGGTTACCTAACTGATGCCACATCATTTGTGTAACTACAGATGGCAGAATTGGCCAAAAGTAATAAATTAACGGTCTTGGGAAGGCCGTATCTGAGGTTTCACAATCACTTGAACACACATTTAATTCTTCAACTCTACTATCTATTATTTCTAAACATCTCCTGGACACTGCTGATTATTTAGATAGTTCTCTTATAGAATTCTCTTTGGACGGGAGTTCTTTTAATGTTAGTTGCTTTTTAAATATAAATATTACATTCCTTGAATCCTCAAAGACAGAAATTGATGTTGATGTGAAATTCAGTGAGAAGAGTGGAGGGATACTCCATTCTCGTCATTTGTTTTTCTCAGATAATGATAGTAATTCAGAGACACTTAAAACTAAAATTCTTCATCTGCCATCTCAGCATTTGTGTGCAACTTAATGCTTCATTCACTGCGGTTTTTTCAAGAAAAACAGTAATTATAAGATATGCAATGCACTTTAGATCAAACAGTGTTTTCTGGCATGTATAAATGATGTCTTTATTTATTTATGAAAACACTAGAGTTATTTGGGGACGGATTTCATAATATAGAACTGTGGTCAAATGATAAGGATGACATCTGAGCTGATATCCTCTATTAAAACTTCCACATCATCAAGAGAACATTTGGCCCCGACAGATTTAACGTGCACAAGACACGCTCATACAACGGTTTTTCGATGAAATTGGTCTTGAACCTGGAATCCTCGAGTCCCAAACAGGAAACCTTACCATCAAGCCATCACGACTTTCATTACAGTGGGTGCATTTCACCCATTGAGGTAGACTATATGTCGTTTAATCAGTCCTATATGCACTTCCAATCTTCACTGAGATCGAATAATGATTTTGTGATACTCTAAAGCCAAAATATAAACATCAAGCCATCATAATCTCGATGTTTATATTATTATACTAAAAATTGCTTTAATCCTATTGACACAAAGTAAAATTTTCGGTGGAACTAAACCATTTTACCAGGAAATATTCTTATAAATCAAGAAAAATCAAACCTGTATTAAAAAATGAAACCTCATCAATTTACTTGGTCTCCATGAAATAAACTAAAAATCGAATTCAATCTTAACTCATAAATCAGTAACAACTGTTCTTGAAAGATATTTTGATTTAATTCTTTCAATCGATTTATGGATCAGTTTATTGACAGGTCTAAATTTTTTTTCTTAACAGCTTAAATATAAATCCTTTTATTCTGAAAAAATACTGATATGACGCATTTTTTTCATTTGCTGTTAGTTTCATATAATTCACAAATTGTCAAACTTAACGATTTAGAGGAAATTTTTTAAAAAGAGGAAATTTCCAAACTAACATTAGTTTCTCTTTAGAAATAAAATTATTTTTATTTATACACGATTGGCAATTATCATTAAATATTTTCTAAATTGATAAACTTGTATTCTGTATAAAAGAAAATTTCAATGGTTATATAATAAACAAATTTAATAAAAATAATTTTTATAAACCAACACTAATGAAAAGTTATACAATTTAGTACACTAATAACAAAGTAATTTTTTAAAGTACATTAATAAAAAAAAATTATTATTGTACTGAATTGTAGATTTTTATATTTTTATTAGTTATTCTTTTTCCAACATCAAATCCATGTATATAAAAAGTAAAATCAAATATTTTATGGATGTTCAACTAAAATGTATTAAAATTATCAGTTTGTCTATAATTTAATTCTTGGTATATTAAAGTAATGTAATGTCGTCGACATAAAATGTAGTATTCCAGGACATAAAATGTAGTATTCATAGTATATAGGAAGAAAATGGAAAATTATTGAAAAATGACGACTTTATAATCGGCAAAAAGTCAGTTAAATAATTAGTGGGAATGTCATTTTTCTATGTCATTAATTAACACTTAGAAATAGCTTGTTCCATAACAAAAACATACACAGTGGTGGCCAAAATTGTGGACACTTTTCAAAATTTTTAAGTTTTTTAACTTTGTATGCTTATATAAAATATAACGTTCCACAAAATGCAAACTCTTATATCTCATTTTAAAGAGAATTTATTACTGATTTCAATACAAAAAGCAAAATTCAAATATTTACAATACAAAAAAGTTGAGCGGCAATAATTATCAAGATACATTAGATGTTGATGACTGCAGTGAGTTATCAGTACTTAGTAGGGTAGCCTTTATTTTTTATTACAGCTCCACACTGTTTTATTGAGCTGACAAGAGGTTTAAGCTCTTCCTTCGTTATTGCATGATGTCAGGAAAAAATTATACACTCAATTAATTCTGTTTTATTTAATGAATGCTTCATATGTACAAGAGTTTTCAAACGGTGCCATAATTTCTCAATAATTTTGATTTCAGGTCGGTTTCCTGGCCATGAGGATAATTCATTGCTCTCTGTACTAAACCACGCTTTCGATATATTTGCTGTGTGGCAAGAAGTTGAATTCTGCTGAAAAATAAATGATGTGTTGTTGGGAAAGAGATCACCGACGAAAGGTATAAGTTTTGGCTCTAGAATAGTGTCAATGCATTTTCTTGCATTTAATGTCCCATAGATAATATGAAAGAGACCACTACCGTCTGCTGACATGCATGACCAAGTCATAACACTAATTGAGTTCTTCATAGGTGTTTGAATGCAGTCAGGATGTAGCTCTTCGCCTATTCTACGTCCTACATATTTTCACTACCGAATAACAATATTTTTGTTTCATCACTCCGTATAACTTGAGATCAATGATCATTGGTACAATTAATGCGTTCCTTTTCCCACTGTAATCTTTTTATACGCTGCTATGAATTGAGATAATTTTTTTCATTGAATTCTACCTCTTAGTTCAAAATCAAATAATCTCCCGATTGTTCTTGAACTGACATAAATGCCAGCATCATTCAATTGACTTCTGATCGCCGCTGATGGCTATCTTGGAGACAGTCATTTTATTCTTCTATCATCAGCAGATGCGGTGCACCTTTTTCAGCCATTTCCTGCTTTGTTTTTAATTGAATTTGTCTCCTGATATCGTAAGCAAAACTTTCGGACTCCTGATATAGTCACTGATCCACCCACATGTCTTGCAATTTCAGCATAGAAAAGACCACTTTCATGTAATACAATAATCTTAATTCTCTTTCTAGGTGTCCAATTTATTTGATGTCATCACTTCTTAACTAAATATTATAAATATTTACAAAAATTATAACTATATATTATAAAGTTTAACAAAATTTCTAACTTGCAATTTGATTACATAAAAAACAATCTTATACAGAAAAAAGCACAATAATGACTTGTTCCAACATTAAACATGATGTCAGCTTTTGCCAGCAGTTATTAACATTTGATTGGTTCCCGGAACGAGAACAGTGATTTGTCAGGAAAGTTAGAAATTACAATCCATTTCATCACTGTGTTTGTTATTCAGATTAAAGTAAGAATAACTTTTTCTGCTTTCTGTATTGGAATTAGCATTAAATTCCCTATAAAATGGTATGTAAGAGTTGGCATTTTGTGAAATGTAACATTTTCATTAAGCATACAAAGTTAAAATACATAGCCATTTTCAAAAGTGTCCACAATTTTGGCCACCACTGCACATCAGTTAAAGCATATATTCTTTTATATATTTTTAAGCTTTTCGCGATTAATTAGTTAATACGACCAAAAAAACATTCTCGCGCTCTCGCGCGCGAGCGTGTGTGTGTGTGTGTGTGTGTGTGTGTGTGTGTGTGTGTGTGTGTGTGTGTGTGTGTGTGTGTTTGTGTGTTTGTGTGTGTGTGTGTGTGTGTGTGTGTGTGTGTGTGTGTGTGTACGCTGATAAAATCGTTTATCCTGAAGATCACTTGGTCATCTTGTCCATCATTATTCTAGTCGAAGTTGCAACTAATAACATCTTATAGAAATGTGAATACGGCAAAATAACAATTAATGGGCGGCACATTTGATAGAAACGGATACTTCCATCAATTTCAGCATATTTGTGCCTTAACAAAGAACCGTTGAAACGTGAGCGTCAAAGCTGTCACTAAATTCAGTCGAGCATTATTAACTTTGTGTTGAATATTGGTTTGAAACCATTCAATTTAGTGTCGAAAATGTAAGCATACTATATGGAGCGTAATATATGTTACAGGCATTGTTGCTGCCATTAGCATCATCTGTCGCCAAATATTTAATATACGTATGCCATCTCAATATTAGTCCTCACATCAATCCTGAATTTGCTTGTGTCTTAGAATGGAATAATAATGGTTGAATTGTTCGATTCATATGAGGCCAAATATCGTCGTCTATTCCCTAAGTAAAAGTGTTTGCTTGGGATACATAAAGAACTTTTTAAGTTTGATGTAACCCATTCCCATCACATTGTGCAATATTGGTTTAAAATTTTATGAAATAATATATACTTTAAAGAAGTATATATACTTGTTTTATACTTCTTTATGTTAAGCATTTTTTTCTTTTTTCTAGTGTCGAATTTACAGAAATTTGAAAAAATATCAGATCACATAAACCTTTTTAAATGACAGTGAAGTGGTATTAGGAAAAGATTTCATATGAAAGTGAGGAGAAATATCTGAATTGAAAGATTTTGATGAATTATTTGAGATAATCGTCAACCAAAAAGTAGGTACTCCCACCCTGCTGTATCATCCAGGGTGTCTCCATTATTATGTATGTTCATCGCCCACAAAAATGTTTCGACCCAACAACGGAATGGAGATAATTCAACACTACATCATTTTTATATCCACCTAGGAAGAGCGAATATCTTACCTATATGGAACTTCCTCATTTCCGTATCTGAGATGTTCCCAGTGTGACTTTATTTGGGATATCTTTACTAAAAGTGACGGTTATAAAATTTTCATTAATAAATAATGCGTGATTTTTTTTTTCAAAATAGAATCTATTTAAACTAAAATTTGCAAAAAAAAAAAAAAATATTTCAAAAATGTAGGTTTATTATATACTATTAATATCAGAAGCAAAACCAAACATTCTATAAAAACAAACTATTTGGGAAAATTGATCACGTTTTAAAGAAATTAAATATTATTGTTTTCTCATGAAGTCATATCAAAAATTTATTGAATGTGCAAAAAAAAAAAAAAAAAAAAAAGCCCTTTGAAAAAAAAATGCTTATAATCTAAAATTTCTACGTGAAGTTTCTTTATAAAATTCGCATTTCACTATATTCGCATAATAAAATATTATATTTATGTAATTTGAATTATAATAAATATAATTTAAAACAAAATTGAACTTCGCCTGCATATGTCTAATCCATAGATGGTGGAATTTCTTTTTCTTTTAAAACATGATTCCAGAAAGAGAATGTTATACTGAAAATTCCTCGTAAAAATGTTGACTGGAATATTTTCCGGAAAAAATTACTGTGTATAGTGTATTTTTAGCGCTTCAATGGGAGAGGCAGGAGAAAATTAAATTTCTGGCACTACTGAAAAGAAAAATCGACACCATTTACCTAGATGTCACGACATGTCTGAACAAACAAAAGCTGAGCTGTCTCCAGCTTTATTTGAAAGTCATGAAGGTAGGAGAAATCCTGTCACGTTCTTCCAATAGGCTGATTGACGTTGGTAAAAAGTTAAGTTGCATCACAAGGAACTAAGACTTACTAAAATCGTTGGCAATGGTCAAATGCTGAACTGAATAAATAACTTCTTTTTAATCCAAGGATAACCTAACAATACCATTAAATAAATAAGTCATAATAGTTTTCTATATCTTTTATAGTGTCATGTTTTATTTTTCAAGTTATTACACTTTTTTTCAATGAGATATTTCTTTTTTTGTGGGGGGAGGGGAAGGAAGGATATGATTTATATATGGGAATAAACTTGTAATACTTATAATACATGACGATTTAGTAATACTGAATTGTTGACCAAAACTTAAATGGGTTGAAAATTCTTTGTTTAAATATTTTAGATACTGGGTTAGATAATTTAAATTCCTGATCTTTAAATAGGGAACTAAATAAATAATTCCTTTTTAATCCATGGATAATATCATGATACCATTAAAGAAGTCAGCCATATTAGTTTTCTTTATTTTTTATAGTGTCATGATTTTTTACAAGTTCTTAAACTTTTTTCAATGAGATATTTGGGGGGGGTTGTGTGGGGGACGAGAATAGGATATGATTTATATGTGGGACTGAACTGGTAATACTTTTAATTGCAAGAGGGTTTAGTAATACTGAATCGGTGACCATATATGGTATACATGGTTTAATATATATATATATATATATTTGTATTTTAGATACTATATTAGAAAGTTTAATCTTATGATCTTTACAGTTAAAATTTTTCACCATTTGATTTGAATATTATTAAAATAAGGTAAGAAAATTTTGCTGGTAAATTAGATAATGAATGTAATAATAAGCAAAATATAACAAATAAAACTATAAAAATTTACTGAAAACAATTTCTAAGGAATAATAATAATTGTTATTAAATCATTAGAGATAAATGAATTCCTTTACATCCATGGTGTGATGATAACTCCTTTTCTAGATACCTTGCTCTTTTTCTTCCATTTTTAATTTTAAAAGATAAATTCTTCATTACTAGCTTTTTTCAATTTATTTATAAATAGCCTTTTTTCAGGTATAAAAACTTTTAGTTATTTTTTTAATTATATCTTCAATGAAAAGAAGGAATTGTGACCATAATTTTATCAGAATATATTGAATTCACTTAATTTGAAAGAAAAATAAAAAAACATAATGAGAAAACAACAATGCACAAAACGAGTAAATTATTTAATGTTAATTAAAGTGCCTGTCTTATATAAACATTCCTGTGTTCTAATAATTTGATTTAATCATTATAACTAATTGATGTTCATATATTCATTTCTTCATCCCAAAAGCGCTAATTATTTTCTTTCATTTCTTTTAAGGGAATGCTAATTTCCTTTTGATGGTTCTTATCCATCAGAATATTTAATTAAATATATTTAGGTTGTAAATTATCAAATTTATTGTAACATGACTCCTAAGATTTTTTAAAACTTAATATTAATTAAATGTTTGTGTTCTTAATTGAAGACGAAAAATAATGAAACTCTATCTAAATGAAAAATAGTTCATTGGGCTTGGGTTCATAACAAATTTAACAAAAAATAACAAATGGAGATTTCATTATTGTTGTAGAATATTTGTATCTCCTACTAAATAAAAAAAGATACAAAACATTTCAACTGCATATTTTTTAAGAAAATTGCCTTTTTTTACCCCCATTTACTTTGTTTTGTGTCCTTTGTCTCTCAGAGTTTCAAATTTTTCGACCTGAAATTCAGAAAATATTTTGATTTTTACATTTTTCTTCAAATTTGTTTTGTAATAAAAAGGTTTTGAATGATTTTTTTTCTGTTTAAAAGTGTATTTGATTTGTATTTTGCAAATTTATTTATTTTTACAAAAGAATTAACTGTTGAAAATTTATATTTATTGACCAAACAGAGAATGAAAATAGTCTTTAGTGACATAAAAAAGATCCATTAGTGAGAACTAAATTAATCAACTTTTTTATGCTTCGTCAAAACTTCAATAATTTGTATGTCCTTACCGGCCTATTTATCCTAAGTGTGCTTTAAAGATTGACATAGAAAATTTCTGACTGTTTTTATTTCATATATTTTACAATGCTTTATATAATTGCTATGACATTCTTACGATAATGCACTTCGTGGTTATATTTTGCTTAAAAGTGATTTGTATACTTATTTATCTTCATAAAAAAAGATGACTGTTAAAAGTTTCTATTTTTATCGAATAAAGAGAAAGTATAATTTAGCTTAAACATAGTTTACCGCATGTATACATCTAAAATTTTCTTATTAGATTGTAAAATATATCACTTATTAAATTTTACTTAGAAATATATGATTAAATTTGCCACTTACAACAACTATATAAGTTTTTAATCAAATGAAAGCACTAAATCCGTTAACCTCTCTTGGAGAAGAAACTGCTGTTCATCTAACATATAACCTGGAGGTGATCGAAATTGTGTCTTTCAAAATAAAAGACTTCTTTCTCAAAGAGAAAAAACTGACACTTTGTTCTCAAACCTTTTGTCTAAAAATTTTCGCTTGTCATGAAAAGACGACAAAATGAAAACTTCTAAAGCTTTTGTCACTCGCATAGATGACAAAGTTCAACTGAAAACCATCAAAAATGAGAAAACGAATACAGTGCTTGTCTCTTGTTCTTAAAGATGTCATTTAGAGACTAGTGTTTGATCATATTAAAATAATGCGAGGAAATTATTTCTAAAACAAAATATAATCATTTTAATTGATGTAAATATTTCTGAAGACTGTTACATCTGGAAAGATTTTTTTTTCCTTCACATGATTAAAACTAGCAATTTACGTTCTTATTTCTATTATAGTCTATTATCCTATATTTTTTTTATAAAATCAGTTTTAACTTTAGTTTTCATTATCTATATATAGAAAGATAGAGAAACTTAATTTAAAAAAAGAAAAAGTAGAATTTCAGGCAAAGTGATCCACGGCGTGAAAGGGCCATGTACATTCAATCACAATGTTGCCTACATTGTTAGTTGTCTTGTTTCAGTCAATTTTCAAATGCAGTTAAGAGGAAAAGGGCCAATTCTTAAATGAGCTTCCTTAATATTTTTTTTTAAAGTTTAAGCACAATTAGGGTTTAAAGCTGTGGCACTTGACAACTTTTCTTTTCTGATTTTGTATAGGATAATTTAGAAACATACATGTCGTAAAAAAATTTCAATTAGCCGTTTTTGTTGCCGTTCTGCTTGACAAATTGAGTTTTATTATTAGCTATTTCAAACTTATTTGTCAGTATTTGCACTTCTTTTATTCGTTAGTCCATAGCTCATCTTTACTAATATGTTTACAAACACTTCTACCTAAAACTTTTCGTTTTCAAAAAGATATTTTTCCTGTGTTTATAGCATTATATTTAAATTTCTCTTAACTTCTTAAAACCTGTCAAATGCCTAGTTAATATTGCAAAAATTTAAACATTTTTATACGACTCAATTAAAATTTTCTTTTTTTTTCTTTTGAAATCACAGATTTACTTCTCATTTTATAGCTTTATGTCACTATTTTAACCTCTTTATTCCTTTCATTCAATGACATTATATTATAATCTGCAAAAAATACAGTAGTTTCTATTCTTTTTTTTTTTTTTTGCATCAGTGTTCCATGATTCAAGATGTACTTATGATTCATAGTGCAGATGTGATAGTTTTATATTTTTCAATCTGGTAATCTTTAATATGACATTTTTAATGTGGAAACCTTTGTAGTTCGAATTTACAAATCGCATGCAATCTTACTTATTAACTTATATTGTACATAAAAGAATAAGTGAGAATCTTAAATCAATTATTGAAATTGACAAATAAGAAATATATAATTCTCCAAACATTTTATACTTTTATATAAAAACAATTTAACTATTAAATTGCTTAAAGCACTTGAATGTTAAATGTTGACTAATTTTTTTTCAGACGAAACACATTAATCAAACTGGTGGCCGCTTCGTAAATGTTTTGATATGATCAGTGACAGAACCACATTGTAGTCTTAAGCCTAGCCAATGATTATTACTAATAGAGGGTTAGCAAAAAAAAAAAAAATTATGCGCAATTAATGATTTTCCTTAGTGCTGCATTCTTCAAAGGAAATTCTGTTGAACTATCGAATTTATTCGCTTTTGAATTCTGAATAATTCTATTAATATGTTCAAGACTCTTTCTGCTCAAATAAATATAGGCAAAATCATTGCAAATTTTATAAACCTCTACAATTTTAATGCAAAGACTATACGGCAGAGTTCATTCATTTAACTTATTGCATTCTCTAATCATCACTTTCACATATCCGCGAACAGATAAAAAGTTCTGCCGCTGATAATTTTTTACAGTAAAAAATCTGCTATAGATTTAAAATTTTGACTGTAAAAAAAAACCCCGCTCAACAGTAAAATTGTTGGTTTTATTCCATTTTTATGATCTTCTATTGTCTTCTTTTTATTATTCAAAAAGTTCTGAAAGAAGAGAATTTTCTAACAATCTCGAGACTGAACATTTTTGACAAATATAAAATTTAATAGAAGAAATTAAGAGTTTCTGAAATTCAAAAGTCTTTGAGGAAGAAAAGGAATTCAATCTTTCAGTTCAACCCTCTATTGTATTATTTATTGATATTTTCCAAATGAAGTAACTTTTGTTTATCTAAAATAAAGAAAAGACCCAACACCGACCCTGAACCAAACCCGTACAGTAATTCGAATTCATATATTCATATAATTTCTGTTTCAATAATGATTCATTATTATTAGAAATATCAATTATTATTATTATTAGATTTCTATATAAAAAACATATTGTTTTCAGGCTTATTAATCAATGAGAAATCAGTGTCGTATCAAAGGTAATCGACATTCGAAGGATTATATAACCCCCCCCCCCCCGTTGTTATTAGAACTTTAATAAGAATATGGCACCTCCTGGAACATAGCACCACTTTTTCGCATTTTCATGACATTTCATTTTAAAAAGCGCGCTAATGTTTAGTTTCCATATTTCCTCATAAAACTAACACCCAGGACATCTATAGCCCACTTGCACTCTGATCACTACGTCTCTGCTCAAAATACGATTTTAAATCGTATTACAAATTTACATTTGCACACTAGACCTCAGTTAGTCAGCAACCATGAACATTTTAATATTTCATTACATTTAAGATTTAAGTAGAGCCACACAGTTTAATTTCTGATTTGTTTTAATTTAATACAAATACAAAATAATACAAGTTGTAATCATTATAATAAGTCTGTATGAACGGAATTTATATTAAGCTCTTTTTTTAAATTTAAAGTTAAAGTTTTTAAAAAAGTTAAGGGTTGTTTTTTTTTGTTTCAGAAATTTTTAAGAAATTTAATGTATACATACCGTATATAGACTACTACATTGTAACAAAATCCCTACATTTTGTTTCTAATAGTGACCGATCGTCTTTGTAGACAAACTAAGAAGTACCTAAGATTTTTTATTACTCACCACCAAACGCAATGACTAAATTCCATGATGCTAAAGAGAAAGTGTCCGCCTAAATGAAACAGTAGAATAGCTTCAAAGTGCGACAAAGACGGTCGGCTCCTTGAACAACTTTAATTAAATGAGCACCTATTCATTTCGTCTATTTACTTCCATGGATCTACAGCCTCTTGTTTTGTGAGACAGAGAATAAAGCTACAGCCTCTGGAGACCACCTGTTATAGGTCAGTCTGAGCTGTATTGTCTAGATCCTGTGAAGGAAATCGAAGTAATTGGGAGAGAAGTGCAAAGCGGGTGGAAGATTAATGGCACATTGTAATAGTAGATAGTAGTAGTCTGTTGTTTTAAAAAGCTTAAAACAAGATTACTTAATCTTAGTCTATCTTCGAAACAAATTTCCTATCAAATCACAGCTATTTTTATTGGAAATTTTATATCACTGATCAAAAAGAGATCAAAGTTTGTAATATGTGAGCATAAGTTTTTTTATTTAATTTATTAAATAAACTGAAGGGTTTTTATGGAAGTATTATTTACTAACATTTTATTCAGGTGTCCACTTTAATTGTGACCAAATAGTTAATTTCTAAAGAAAAAATTACATGCATCCAATCGGAAAAATTTTCTAATGATGTAAAAAAATTCTAATTTACGTTGTTTGAATCAATAAATTTAATTTTGAAAAATTATGATCTACATTTCTACAATTCCTTTGCTCTTTTCATCATAATTCGAAAAATATTCAGTACTTGTTTATTATTTATAGCTCGCAAATTCATTTGTAGATTTTTAGATTTTATCTCAAAGTTGCCAAGTTTCCTAATATATAATGTAAACAATTTTGACTATTTAGTTCGCTTGGCGATGAAACTTGTAGGTATTAAATATAAAAAAACCCAAATATTCTTGTCTCAATAACATATTGCTCCTTTTATAAATTTCTACTTTTCTTGAATTATAATTAAGTGAGTTTTTATTTCATTATTTCAGACCAATCAACGGCTGCCTCGAGGAAACGCATTAGTTTATATGTGAGTTTTTCTAGAAACTTCTATTGAAATGGTTTAAAAATCGATTAAAATATTTGTATTCCTTAACATTTATAAAACATTATTATTAAAAATAACAAATATTTATTATAATTTTAAGACAGAATTACTGAATTACGAAATATGCAATCCAAAATAATCCTCGGCTAATATTTTTTAGTTCTTTTGTTTTTTATCTGTCCACCAAATTCATAAAAACTATCGAAATTATCACCCCCTTCCGTACCATTGATTTTTTCAAAGCATTTTTTTTTTGTTTGTTTACAACATTATTTTTCGTCTATATTTTTTACTTCTGTTACTTGGTGTTGTTAAGCAGCGAGAAGAATCCAAATTCGTTAATTTAAATTTGAGTACTTTTTATATTACTAACACTCGAAGGGGCAAAAAGCGATGCAAATGGTGAGAATATAAGTGGGATGACATTATATCTTTCTTCATAAAATTCTTGTAGTTGAAATCCAATCCAATAACATAAACTCAAAAGAATTCAGTGTTTCTCTGTCTCTCTCAGAAAATCAATTCAGTTACTCATCTAAGTTTCACTTTTAAAAAAAATCATTTTGTATTAACATGCCTTGAGGAATCCTTATCTTAAATTTAGTCTGGACCAATTCTTATAGCTCTGATGTTCTTTATAAACTAAATTCTATTCAACTGCATAGCTACTAGCAATGCATGTCGATCTTAAATATTGGTTTTCTTCTTCTTTGGTCTGAAAAACAGAATCAACAACTGTTCTAATACCCGGTGTTGAAGAAAACAGCCAGAAGGCGATCTGGTGCTCTTAAATATTTAAATCAATGCTTCAACTATTTTTGGCTCAATTTTCCATGATTCCCGAGGGAAAACTTTTGAATTCCTTGTATAATCTTTTGAATAATCCAAGATTTACCAGGAAACTCTTAATTTTAAGTTCCAAGTATAACTAGGTGTTACTAAGAATACTTTTTAATAAAAGGTTTCGGAAATGCAGGACTCATTTTCTGGACCTTATTTAAAATAATTATTTCCTTCTTTCACTAAAAAATTCATAATTTCCTGATTCTTACTAATTTTTATTATATAAAATGAATTTTTTTACGTATTGTGCATAAAATAATTTATTTATTGTATACAAAGTAGAGATGAAACAAATTACTTGGATATTTATTCAATAAATTTTGATAGAATGAATGCCGAAATAATTTACCAAAATATAGTTGATTACTATATATTTTTTTAATAGTTTTATTCGCATAAAATACATTGCAAACATTGGTGCAAACGATTAAGTAATATATATATATATATATAAACAGACTCGTAAAAATTCGTCATCAAGCATCCAATTTTGTTGATATTTTAAGTTAACATTCACTTACGCTTATACTTTAATTAAGAATGACTAAGACAGATTTTCATTAGTGGTAAATTATAAAATTTTTAATACTTTTTACAGCTTTCTACTTAGTGCATGAAAACTTAAAATCTAAGAAAGGAAACATTTGAAAGAACTTACCTGGTTCCGCATGAATTAATAACAAAAGATTTTAAATTCATTTTTTTAAAAACGGAGCTTTGCTTCTTGGCTATTATCTAAAGGTGTAGTTTTCTACAGATACTTCAACTATTCATTGGTTAAGTGCTTTTGAAAATCCTTCTCCAACCAGAACAAAAGAATTTTAACACGAAGAATTATCCTCATCCTGTCAAAACACTCGAGGTAATATGAACAACCATCTCGAAATTATCATGAATCTGTATGAAGCAACATGAAAACGATTACGTTTTTCTAAGAGCTATCATTAGTCACGACCCATCTTTTCACACTAAAGACACCTACAGTTACTGAAATAGAAGTGTTTCAATTTAAAACAATTATTATAATTTAAAAGAAGCGATTACCTGAAAAATTCTCATTCACTTGCTCATCGACCCTCCAGGAAATGGTTGTGTTCTCGTTTCCTTTAACACCTTCACGAAGTTAATGTGGTCGCTATAACAAAACTCGTACTCAAAAAGTCTTGAGTATGCTTACATATGAATTTAATTCTACCATTAGATTGAAAATTTGTAATTAGATAATTAATGTATAGAGATATTTTAACATCAACTTTACAGCTTTACATTTTTAGTTGTACAGTTTTAACTTCACCTTTACAGCAAGCACATTTTCCCAATTCTCATATTTTAAACTTTAAGGAATAAATTTTTATGAATTTTTAAAACTAACTTTTAAGGCATTTAATTAAAGTAGATTCATATTTTTAGGCTATTACTCTGATATGTATATTGTTATTTCAAATATCAGGATACTGGGCCAATAAAACGATACCTCATTTTTTCAAAATACTTATAATCCAGAATAAAAATAAGGGACCCCTAAACTAATCCCAAAAGAATTAAGTGTATTATAGATGTTTGCACTAGATATTGTAAGGAATGAAAAGATTCGAGTGAAAAAAATGCACGAATAATTAATCCATTTTATACTTTTGCTTTGTTACTATTCAAAGAAGCAGTTACTTTTTTAAAAAGAAGTTTCCTTAAATAAAAAATCGGAAGATGTTTGATTTCATTGTTACTATTTCAATTAGGTATCATCATTGAGTTTTCCTATTTGAATTAATGTTGTTTCAAGACTTCCTAAAATATTTCTTTTTCTAAAACGATAAATTTTTTTTAAGATTAAGTTTTATTTCTTAACAAAGAATTTTTTTTGAAAGTTTGATTCGAAAGAATTTGAAAGTAATTAAAAATGCCTTAAGCCCTTTTAATATTCAAGACATGTTCCAATAAATATTTGTTTTCTATACTCTCTAGATTAGCTATTTCACAGGTTAAAATCTTTACATTTCAATGATAAAAATTCTGCTAGCAATATGAGTGATTCCACACTTATTATTCAACTTCAAAATAATAGATTCTGTCTTAAAATTGAGTCTGCTTTCATAAAATGGAAAAAACATCAAGATGTTTTCATTTTATTAGTATTAAATCTGTATTTATGTACTACAAAATAATAGAGGTATTACAAGAATAACTACGTTTTTCACAGTTTATTTCTTATGATATTTTTATTAAACTATCATCTTACTTTATTTTTTTTATATTATATAGATTACTTGAGTAAAAGAAAAACTTTTGTGTCATGGAAATGTACATTTTCATTCTACATCCGTCTTAATAAATTATCATTCATTATATGCCTTACGCAACGAATGATATTATTTTTTATTGAATAATGTATATTTTGGTTTGGTTAGAACATTAAAGAAAATCTATAGCATCCGATAATTTTCTGCAATATCAAAGATTTCAAATAGAAGATACAGAATCTCTTACTTGATTCGGAATTCAATCATATATAAAAGTATTATTGTACTTTTTATTAAAATTGTATGGACAAATTTAAACATTTCAGTACATTGAATTTATTTTACACATAATCATTTGAAAAATAAAAAATAAAATTCTTTTTTCAAATGATTACGCATTTCGTTGTGTTTTTATCAAGGTTTGTATCCGTTTGTAGGTATTTTTATCAAGAAATCATGAAATATTTTGATAAACAAGAAAACAAAATAAGTAAAAAAAAAACAAAAAAACCCTGCAAATTATCTTCATATAGTGAATAAGTTCTGTAGTGAAAATTGTTTTAATACATGAAACATAGATAGTTTTATAGAAAAAAAGTGATAATTTTTAAATTGGAAATAGATCCATGTGTTACAGAAAGATACAAGCAGATAATTTTTTATGCCATTTCATGTTGATTTCATTGCATTCGCGCATTTTTTTACAATATATATGTCACATACAAAGTATATATTATATAACAAATCATCTAATTAAAAAAATTTTTAGTTAATATATCTTTATTGAATAAAAAGTTTTGTTTTCACAATTAATATATTTTAAAGAATTTTTCTTGTTTGCTTAAAACTTTGTATAATAAAATATAAACATCGATCTAATAATTTCTTTTTATTCTTTGCAAACATTTAAAAAATATAAGTATTAATCTTAAAAACGGCTGAAAATTTTAAAAAATATGTAAACATTCTAGATACGAACAAAAACTTATGTTTGTTTGTTTTTTAACTTATTTCTATTCTTAGAACTTATTTCTAAACTAACGGATTTTTTATTCATATTTGTTTCCTTATTCTCCTTACTTTAGATCACTGAGGAACTATTTTTAGAATAAGAATCACCTTTATGGATTTTTTTATTCAACCTTTACGTCAGAAGAAAATCGTCTTTCGTCTTAAGAAACTCGTAGCTTATATGAAAAGATAACTGTAACTCAAGACAAACATTAAAGTCTCATTTATCTCATCTGATGGATTTTTCCAAGTTCAAGTTCCACCTTTTCTCGAAAGCTAAATATTCGACAGGTTATCTTTAAGTTGTGACACAATGTACACAAAGAAGAAAAAATCTGTAACTTAGTCTTCAGAAATGTGAAAAAATGAATTTATGCATTATTATTAAAATAAAATTGTAATATAATGATAGATGTCCTTATTAAAATAAAAAAATGGATAAAGAATTTTATTCCGGAAGTATACTTTTTTATTTGGTGTACATAAAACAGCATGATATAATTTTATGTGAAATAATTTAAATTTAAAAATAATAATAACTTCTATCTTTTTTTGAGCAACACGCCCATAATTGTTTGTCGTTTAATGCTTTGTTTGAACATTCTAATAGTTCATCTCTTTTTACTTTTCAGAAATTGAATATTCTGATATTACATCTTTTTTTTTTACTTTTCAGAAATCGAAAAATCTGATATTTCATCTTTTTTTTACTTTTTAGAAATTAAACATTCTGATATTTCATCTTTTTTTATTTTTCAGAAATTGGACATTCATTGGACATTTTTTTTTTTTTTTTTTTTTTTACTTTTTAGAAACTGAACATTCTTATAATGCATCTTTTTTTTTTACTTTTTAGAAATTGAACATTCTTATAATACATCTTTTTTTTTACTTTCGTTTAAATGACATCTATTGTAGAATTTGAAAAAAAAATTGGAAGAATGTATCTTCATCTCTTCTGAAATAATTATAAGATATTTAACATACTAATGTGTTTAATATGAAAACATGTTGTTTGTTTTTCTCTAATGGAGACTTAAAGCACATAATGCATTTACGAAATAGCAATTTTATGAACAAAAGACACAATTATCTAATGGCACGTTTTTGAATACATTTCCTTTCGTGTCAGCTTTGCTGTATTTTCAAACCCTGCATGCGATATGTACTCCATTAAAATGTTAACGAATTTTAGAAATTGTGTTGCTTGACAAGTAGTTTTTGGAATGAAGAATTACACTGAGCAATGTAATCCATACTTTACTAAAAATGAAAACTACTTTTAATTGTTAAAGATGAAAAATTAAAAGTTCCACTTAAAAAAAGTATTATTTATTTCATATTTATTTTCAGAAATATCGAACAAGAATTTTAATCCAATAAATAAATCAACTGTACAGCAGAAGATGATTAGCTCTTCTCCTGCCTTTCTTAGGATTTCTTTTGACACTGCCATAGAGACTGAAGGCAAATGAATATAAGTTTTGTTTCTAAACGACGTTGCGATAGTATATTATTTTGTTGTTGAACTTCATTATTACATAACTCATTTGAACCAGACGATAGTAGCAAATTTAATTTGCATGTTGAATTAATACCCTCTTTTGACATTGGCATAAAGATTGCAGACAAGGGAATATAAATGCACTAGAACTATTCTTAAGAAAGTGGGCATCCGAAAATAAAAATGCTTTTGAAATTATTTAACGTTTTAAGACCATGTATTTTATCTATAATTTACTATAGTTTAGTAAGATAGTATAATAACTATCTTAGTATACTATCTTATTATAATTTAGTATAGTATAAATTTAGTTTGCATGTTAAATAAATGCACTCTTTTGAGACTAGCATAGGGAATGAAGGTAAGGGAATATAAATCCTATTTCTAAACAATGTTGTAATAGTATATTGTCTTATTGCTGAACATCATAATAACAAAATTCGTTTAAAACAGATGATAGTAGGAAATTTAGTTTGCTTGTGAAATGAATGCTTTCTTTGGCATTGGCATTGGGCTGCAGCTAAGGGGATATAAATACACTAGCACTAATCTTAAGAAAGAAAGCATACAAAACACAAAAATGCTTCTGTAATTATTTCACATTTTAAGATCAAATATTATGTGGAATTATCAAGTATGTATGGGACGATTGAAATCATTTTAATCTTGATTTCATTTATCTTTAGCTATTTCATATAGCGGCATCGCTCAAAATTAATATTTATTTATGTATAATATTCTTATTTTAAAAATTAAATGTATATAATATATACAGTCTTTTTTATCCTCGAGGCCGTTTTAGCGCGAACAAAGCAGCATTTTGATACCTTTTTGTTAGGCGTTTTGTTTGAATTCCTTACCTCCAACTTAAAAAGATTACACACACATTTTAGCGTATAAAACTTTTATATTCACGCACTTTATTAATCTTTAAACCTACACGTGGTATTTCAAATTTAGTTTTTTTTTTTTTTTTAATTTTTAAAGAAGAATGATAGTTATCGCCACGCATCGAATTTTCGAACCAGATAAAGCTGTCACCTCTCGAGTTGCGGCATTAAATCATGTGCCGAGTGAGAGTCGCCTTTCGTGGACAAAGCATGAATACACAACATGGCTGGATTGAGGCCTCAGATCTTGATCACATATAATCTATTAAATTTGTATGGTATCTCAATCCTTTTCTTTCTTTCAATTCTTTTAGACTCAATTAAATAACTATCTTAATCCAATTTTAAAACATAACATGAAAACTTCAAAAAAATAGTGAAAGATTAGATCATAGTCTTGCTGCTACTGTAATTCAAAATCATCTGTGTTAAATTTTCAAATTAATAGTTTTTTTTAAAAAATGACCCTGAAAGTACAACACTGCATTGATTACATTTTAAATATTAAGATGGTATTAAATCATTCCTTGTATGGTAATTTCTTTTGAAATTATTGCAGATAAATAAAAATTTCTAATTAAATGAATATTTAAATATCTTCGACTAAAATATTGACGGTATTCTTTCTTTTGATTTAATGAATATGGGGAAATTAAGTTGCCACCTATCCTATCGCTTAGAAGGAGAGGAAGCTATGCATGTGTACAAGTTCTAGAATCATTTAAATTAAAATAAACCGCTACCTAGCCATGATTATAGGTAATCTGATAAAATATCTCTTTTGAAACGCCGATTCGCATAAAAATATTAATTTTGAAGTTTAAAAAATTTCCCAATTAATTTCCCTGTTTTTCTTCACATTAAAACTTAATCAGTGAACAACCAAGTTGCAGAGGGATGGCAGAAGATAAAAATGCTTCAGTTGCCACTGATATCCCAAAATTCATTTGGATGCTTATAATGCTTTGTTGGTCACATTCGCTGGATCAAAGTCCTTAAAAGACTGTGCAACTTCTTTGATTAACAACAAAAATTGGTAATTGCGATTTCAAAAGTTATCCACTATTTGAATAAATAATTATATCCTTCCTGAAGTACGATATCATATCCCATAATGAAATCAGTTGAATTTTAAAGGTTAGTGTAAAAGGCTTACATGAAGAAATGGTTGATGTAAGGGGATGACAAACTGCACTCAAATTTATGTTAGCTGTTACTGGAGAAACTAAAAATTAGGAATTGTTTCATAGTGCAATCCTTGAAAGAAACAATTTTTTTAATGTTCTACGACTTAATATTACTATATACAGAACATCTATTCGAATCTATGTTCAATGGAAGTTCGACAGATTGGCAATTGAAGAGAGAATCCAATTCTTATAATAAAAAATTTCTCCACAATACAGGGCTATTATAAATAAATATCCCAACTTTGCAGAGTTATTAAAAGAAAAGGAAAGGAAATAAAGTGTAATTTTTGATTGAAAACAGCATTACAAGTAGCCATGGAAAAGTAAATTTAACACAGTCATAAATATTCATTACAAGCCCCATCTAAAAGAACTATTAAGAAAAGATAACTCGTGCCCTATTTTTTCAGCATCCGATATGATGCTTTGAAAGCCTGTCGAGTGGTATGTTTTAAGTTCAGCGTCTGTAGGTGGTGATGAAATAGATGTTAAATGTAGTCCAATAAAATAAAAATTCTAATATTTCAATACAAGCATATATACATATGCTCGAAGCTTCACATCAGGCAAACAAAAAAAATGCAAGACTAGTTATAAGTATCAAATGCGAGTCAACATAAGTGTCGAATTTAATCTTTCAACATTCAGTTATTTTTGATGAACAAACTATTGAATATTTTCATTCAATAACCTTCCAAAGTTAGAATATTTATGATCGCTTTGTAGTAATTGTAGAAAAGATCCTATTTGAAAACTAGTACAAAAAGAAGTTCGGGCTTGAATTGGCGATACATACAAGTATTTATTCTTCCTTCATTAGAATTCTTTATCTAAATAAAATTAAGTAATTTTATTGTGGAAGTTGCTATTCAAACGAAAAAATAAAGATTGGAACTTCAGAGTAAAAAGATGCAATTCACAACTTGCACGTTTTAAAAGATTCAGTTAATGATCTCAAATATGTATTCACTTGCGATTATAGAAAGGAAGATGAAAGGAATAACGATGTTTTATTTTATAGATTGGAATCAAGATGAATTAAAATAACATAACGTTAGATGATATTCTAAGAGGAAATTTGAATTTCTATTTGCCTTCGAACTCGCGCAATTCTACTTTGTTTGCGGAAAATTACCATTCTCAAGCATTTTTTTCATTCAATTCCAGAAAAATGAATTTAGAGAGATTTATATTTCAATATAAATCCCATGACTTTAAAAATAGACTAGAAACAAGTTTCATTAAATCTAGAAATGTACACATTAAATTCTTGCTCAAATGAGTAAAAATTGCTTTTACTGCTGTGTGCAACTGAAGCGAATGAAAATTCAGTACATAAATTGCTCGAGTTTAGAGTTTCCAAATTCTGCCAAATAACTCAAGCGTAATTCATAAGAAATAATTTCAAATATTTGAATACAAAATACGAAAGCTTTATTTGCTAAATTTCTATACAGATATATGCAATGCAATGGTTAACAAGATTATTGCAGCAGTGAATGTAATGCATTTAAAATAAAAATTTAGTATATACTAAAGTAAAATATCAAAAGCAATTTTACATTAACTAGGCATACATGCATTCAGGCAGTTTAAGTAAAACATTCAATTTTTATTCATATGCTCCAACTTAAAATTAAATAGCACATGTATGAATTTTTAATGAAAAACTAACATTTCCATCGATGATTAATAAAAACATAGCATGAACGGAGGGAAAAAAAATCACAACACATCTTTACAAATTACTACATAATGGATAACGGAATTTTTTTTATTTAGAATTTTTAAATGTATAATGCATATTTAAGATTTTATTAATATTTAACATTATACCATAATATTTAACATTTCATTAAATTAGGAAGAATGTTTCGTGCAAATTTTATTCAGTAGAAACTTATAATTCAAAATTCCTAACTTTCCCCTAATCATAATTGGAAAACGAAAATTAAAAATTAAACTATACCATTTACCATTCATTTCATCCATTCGCTATTCTAGAAATAAAACGATATTCCGACAATCTATCCCCATACAATTTCTCTTAAAAAAGCATTCTGATCACCATGGTGATCAGGCACGGTGATCAAATGCTTTTGAAGAGGACAAGAATATTTCCATTGGTTGGCCGGCCGAACCAGTCAAAATATCCTTTGTCCGCGGATAAAGATTTACAGAAAATTTAGAGCCAAAATGTAAAATATATTTAAAATTCACGATTTAAAATTTTCTATTGATATTGCTAAATTTTATTTTAAATTTAATAAAAAGATTAGTTTTTAAAAATATTTATAAATGGATGCAATGAATAGACAAAGGTAAAATCTCTGAAACTTAAACTAAATTAATTCTTTGCATATATTTTTAAAATTTTAACTTAAGAACAATTAAAGGCTAGAAATTAAGATGAAGATAATGCATGCAAAATAAATCTTGCAATATAAAAATTGTTCTCAAACATTCAAATTAGAAATTTGTTTAAAGACATTTCATATTCAATTAATACTTCTATGCAATTATAATTTATTTTTCAAAACTCGGGATTCTTTCATGTGTTCCAATACAAGATAACTGCAATATTTTCAACCTTATTTCAAACGATTAGAAAAACCAATATATTTGTTAACAATGCATCTTCCTACATCGTATACATAAGACAGAAACATTTTTCCTTTAAGGAATATTCCATACATTAATCAAACACAAGTACATATTAAACGCCACATATTAATAAACTTGTAGATTGAAGCTCTGATTATCGAGATTTCGAGATTGATAACTAAGGGAAATTTAATGAAATTCATTTACATAATTGATACTAGCATTACAGAGATCAAAATCCAAATTTCGTTATAGATACAGGAATGAAACACCTATTCGAATATGAAGGATTCTTTTATAATCGTCATTCAAAATCACAAAATGAAGATTTAGAAATAAACAAGGTCAAGAAATGGCTTCAGTTACAACGAAGTGGTTCAGTTTTCTTTATAAAATTGGTTTGTAAATGGAAAGAAATTCTGCCGATATAATAGAAAGATTACAGTAATGAAAATCCAAGATTTTTAAAGTTGTATAGTGGCAATCTGTCATGTCAAACAATTCTTATCAAATTTAGTAATAACAAATATGTTCTCAAATGCAATTTATATTATTATTTGCGAAAATTAAATCTAGGTTTTGTTACAAATTTGTTATACCGCTGTTTTTATAATATCCGTTTCTTCCATTGAGTCAATTAGTTCCGTTTGAAATTTGCTTCTGAACATATTGATAATATAAAAATTCAAATATAGTCTTCGTCCGTAATTGAACTGTGCAGCATCCGCACTCCAATATGCGCTTGATGAAGGGTCCAGGTATTGTCTTATTCCAGGATCACATCGACGAAGGCGTATTCTTAACAGACACCTGAAGGGAATATTAAATATTTTAAATCAATTCAATTTCAATACCAATTCCATTGAATGTCAAATATCATTAATATTTCTCATAAAGTGTAATCCAAGAATATGATTATAGTTGAATAAATTGCCTATTTAATCTTTTTAAAGTTCATACCAAGAATTAAATCCTAATAAAGCTATTTGCACTATTTTAATTGCACTTTTAGAATTTATCTAAATATTTAAGTTATTTATCATAGTAAAAAGCCTTTTCCTGAAAGTTTCGAGTATGTATTATTTAAGATAAACTGTGATGACTAATAACTTTGCTTAATGAAGGATTAATAAACGTTTCTTCGCCAACCACCCTTAAAATACTCTCCAAATGGACGTCTTATATACAGATACAATGAAATGTCGCTTGAAAAGCATTTAGTTTTCATTCTGTGGGCAGAAACCAAAATATTGGGATTTTCACATTAGACTCTTGAAAAAACAATGTAATTAATGCCCTTACCAAGATAATATATTATTAAAAATAAGGAATCATTGAGAAGAGGAAATTGAAAGCCAATAGCAAATAATTTTATGATCCTTGAAAATAAGTTAATCCGGAAATAAAAAGATTTAAAAGAAACGCAATTACCCAACATTTCACGTTCTGTCACTGTACGTGAAGCGGCTTATAGCAGAGCAACATTTTAGTGGTGAGGAGGACTTGCAGAAGGCTGTCACATGGTAGATTCATTCTCAATAGACCGATTTCTACAGACACTATAGTTGCAGAAGTTGATCTCGGAATGGCAAGCGTTTCAAATTCGACGATTCCCATATTGAGAAATAACTGGATATGCTGCTTCTGTTTTGCTGGATATTTACAGATGATTGTGGTTTGTCTCCTTGCAGCTTACTGGAAATTTGCCTTCTACAAGAATAAAAATGATTAGAAAATGTCATGTTCATGCTATTTAATTTGATTAAGAATTCGAATGTATACTTAGATTTCCCAATATTTTTACGTCATCAGTAGTGAGTATTTCATAGCATCCAGCTTAGTTGATGTCAGATCAGAGCATGTGTGGAGCCAAGAAAGCAGTATCTTCTGGTGATAAGTGATAAACCTGTAGTCAGCAAAAGATCATGACTATAGATCAAAACCTATTCGGAATTATGTTTAAAAAATATTGTTATAAGAGGTAATAAGTCAAATTATAAACCTATTTTACATTCGTAAAGTAGGTTATTTAATGATCAAATGTATGAATGAATATATCCTATATTCATTTCCGTATGACAATTACCGAAATTCTTGCAACATGCCGATATCGCTTCAGAATCATTCAGGTAACTTTCTTCTGTTGAGAAATAGCTGGAAAGCCCGCTTCTGTCTTAATAGAAGCTTCCACATAAATTATATGTAGTTTGCCTCCGCATGGCTTCAGAAAACTTGCTTTCTAGAAAAAAATATTTGAAAATGCCATGGCGTTTCGATTATTTCAAGTAATTAATAAGATTATGCATTGATTGTATTTCAAATAATTCAGTAACTGAAATTTAGCAATGCAAGTATATAGTCATTTTTGGCGACTATTTTATAATATGCAGCATAAATGGCGTCAATTCCAAAGCTATATGGAATCACGAAATCCTTATTACTTCATGGATGGATAACATGTCTTGATTCAGAAAAAGACATTTAATATAAGCAGTAGGTACTCCAAATTTTATATATCTATAAAAGCAAAATGATGTACATTGATTATTAAATTGCAACTTTACCAAATTCTATCTATATTTTGGTACGACTATTATCAGTTCTTGCAACTTACCGTTATCTCTACGATACCATTCCGAGAAAATAAATTTCTCGATCACCCAGATTGCTGGTAGAGAATTTGTCAGAAACTGAAGTAGTCGCTACAAATGAACATTGAAATATCGTCATTAAGAATTTTATTTAATCAGGTGTACATGCATTGACATAATTAAAAATAAAAAAAGCAAAGTACACAAGAATTCATTTCTTTTGAAGCTATCAAACGCTGGCAGCATTTTAAATATATTTGTAAAAAGATCTAAACTTGTTATTGATCATACTAATGTGTTGGTTCGAGAATCTTTCGTGAGCTATGCAAATGTTTAAAAACATAAGTTTTGCATTCAATTAAAATACAGTCGATAACTGTCTAATGAAGATCGCTGTACAGTTTCTCCACCAATCTTCATTAAATGCTCTTCAAATAAAAGCCATCATAAAGCGATAAAATTAAATTTCGTTTGAAAAACATTCATTTATTTTATGTAAGAATCCAACTGAAATTTTGTTCATTGAGGTATTGAGACACTCGGGAAAGCGTTTTATACTTATTAGTTGCATATATATTATATATAATTAGGAGTAATAGGATTAAAAATGGATTTTTTACAAATTAACAGTAAAATGCTTATTCAGAAAATCAGATCCTCTATATCCAAAAGCTTTATGAAACAAAATTACCTGGAAATATTTCTTGTTCTATTTCTGCACATTAAAAAGGTTTCTGGCCTGGCAACATTTTACTTGTGACGAGGAGACATGCAAAAGGCTGTCGCATGTTGATTCCATGCTCTGGCGATTGATTTGTTCGGTCCCTCTACTCACGAAAGATGATCTCGGGATGGCACGCGCTTCAGTTCCTCTGCTTTTCTATTTTCAGAAATAGCTAGAAATTATGCATCCGTTTTAATAGATGTTGACGAGTAATTATGGTTTGCCTCCTTGCAGTTCAATGTTTTCTGGAAAATCAAATAAAATGGTTAGAGAATGTCATTTTTGTGATTTCAATATTATAAATAAGAAACGAAAGGATACTTGATTTTCCAACATTTCAATGTCATCTGCAGTGAGCATTTCACAACATACATCGCAATAGATGTCGGTTCATAATAAGTGTGGTAACGGAGACAGCAATCTCACTTTTAGTGTAAATGGGGACCCTTTATTGAACAAAAGGTTACTATGCATCAAAATCTAATCCAACCTACATATAAATATTATAAAAAATACAAAGTTTAATTATATAATAACCTACTTCACATTCGTCAAGTTATTTAATAATGAAATGAATAATTATATTCTATATTCATTTTAATATGATAATTATCAAAATTCTTGCAACTTACCTCAATTATTCCGAAGGATATCAGTAACACTAACCAAGTCTTATTACGTTGATAAATAATTGTAAATTCTGCTTCTGTTTTGATAGATAGTTTCAAGTAGTAATGGTTTGCTTCCTAATTTAAGAGAAATTTTTTAGAAAAATATTTGTGAATACCATGGTCTTTTGGTTATTTCAGATAATTAATATAACTATTAATTCAGAAACTAACTATATACATGCGTTGCCAAAATGGGTCATTTTAGTGAGTATTCCATCACATTCAGCAAGAATGCCGTCAATTTTGGACATATGTGGAATCTCGAAAGTTAATTACTTCATGGGTGGATAGTACGTCTTTATTCAGAAAAACAAGTTTAATATAGACAGCATGTGTTCCAATTTGTATATACCTATAAAAATATAAAGTGTACATTGTTAGCTACAATTTAATAGTTAAAACCTCTATTTTGGCATGACAATTATAAATTTTTGTAGCTTATATTTATCTCTTCGATACTATATTGAGAAGAAGTTTCCATATCATCCAGATTGCTGCCGAATATGTGTCAGATATTGAAGAGTCACTCTACAAATGGACATGGGCACATCTCCAATAAGAACAGAAATCTTATTCCATTATTTAAATCGGATATACATGCAATAAACACAATAACATTTTTTGGAAGTTAACAGCAATTTAATTCCCAATTGATAATCAAACTACTCTCAGTATTTTAAATGCATTTGTAACATGTTAAAATAGTTTTATTTATCCTAGTGTTAGTTTCTCAATCTTACGAAGGGTATGCAAGCGTATTATTTTAATGACAAATGTTGCCATCAATTTATTAATCCTCCTTTTAACAATCATTGATTATACTGAAGATTACAGTACAGTTTTCCCTCCGAGCGCCATCAAATATCCTCCAAATAGAAACCAGCGTATAGTGATAAAATGAAGTTACGCTTGAAAAACATTCAATTTTCATTCTGTCAGACGACAGTTGAACTGTTGTGGTTTGACATATTTAGACGTTATAAAAACACTGCTTTGTGATCATAATGACCTACATATACACATCTCATTAGGACTAATATAGGATTGGAGATATTTTTTTTCAAACCAATAGTAAAATATTTCATTCATCCAGAAAAATTCTAGGAAAGGCAAAGACTTTAAAGAAAGAAATTTACCTGGAAAAATTTCTTGTCCTCTTTTAGCACTTCAAATGGTTCCATCCAAGGTAGGCAACATTTTCCTGGTGAAGACATTCAGAAGGCCTTTGCATGCTGGCTCCATTTTCATGCGATTCATTTATTTTATTCTTGCATTTGCAGAAGTTGATCTCAGAATGGCAAGAGATTAAATTTCAGATATTTACGTTGAGAAGTAGCTGGAAATGTTACATCCGTTTTGATAGACGTTTCCAGGTAATTGTGATTTGCAACTTTATTAGCTTATGGGAACCTGCTTTCTAGAAAAATAGAACGATTAGAGAATGTCGTTTTTTGAAATTTTAGTATTATAATTAAGAAGCCTACTATACTTGTATTTCAATATGTTGATCATCTGTAGTGAGTATTTCTCAGCATCCAATATACTTGATGTCGGTTCAGTTCATGGGGGGGGGACCAAGGAACCCTTTTTCATGGCGATTGGTATTCAGCAAAAAGGTCATTACTATAGGTCGTCAATTTTCTAACCTATGCATACTTAATGTGCACATTAGTAATGTTGCAATTTAATTATCGGATTGAATGCTTATATTCTATAATCTGGCATGATAATTGTCAAAATTCGTTTAACTTACCGTTATCTTCTATAGCATTCTGAGAAAGTTTCCTAATCGTCCAATTGCAAGTAGAGAGAATTTGTGACAAACCGAAACAGCAGTCATTCCATAGACTAAGATTGAGGGATGTGTCATTGTTCCTATTATTAGCATCTAATGTATTCGACAATAAATTCACATAATTCGACAGAAACCTTCCGGTATAAGTGAAACATTTTAAGTTTAAGGTAACTCCAAGTTTGTTATATTTACTCGCCTAATTCACCTTTTGCTTGTACCAGCTACTACTAAACAGAAAAGTCGTAATGATGCTCTCTGTTGCAGCAGATAATACCAAGTATCGCCTATGTAATTGTGGCAATGTCACCGCTAAAAGGCCGCTTCTGCTAAATATCCAGACATTACGAACACTTCTTCCGTACTCAATCAGCATATCAAAAGTATAGATTTCTACAGAATTCTGAAAACTTGGAAACGATTCAAGAAATTACGTTAATCTTTCCAATACGGCATCTATTCAAGCTATGGTGGCGAATCTTACGAAATCAATTTCGGTTAGAATTTTTGAACTATAGTTTTTAAGCCGAATTTATTCTTATGAAATCGTCTGCTCATTTTTAAGGCGACTGTTTCTATCGTTAATAAGTTAAAAAAATACAAAATTTTATAACTTATTCACTCAGTTTGTTATGAACAAGTTTACTCTTAAATAAAATATATTCAAGACAACAATATTTTCCTCAAGTTTTTTTAGCATATCTATTCCTTCTCATAATGCGTTTAGCATATCTAAATAGAAAACTATAAAGATTGATTCAAAATTGTTCAAATCGTTCAATTGAAATGAATAATTTCATTTTGAAACACTTAATTTATCCCGAATGCTTCATCCAACACATTTCTTAAAATTCAATCCTAGCTCTATTTTTGCCGATTTCTCCAGATCATTCAATTGCAATTTAAATATGTTCATATTAAAAATAAATTTGCATTTAAATTTTTTTGTTTACTTGCAACATGAAAAATAAAAACAAAATAAGTTCAAAACTAGCGAAATATTTCATCAAGTAGGCTGAACTATTTTATTAAAAAGATAGTCGCATCTTAAATATTTGTACATTTTTTTATGGCAGATTGAGATAGAATAGAGCCAGACTCTGAGATAACGGATGAATTGTTACTTCAACTATAAGAATGATGAATAGGATGATTCAATTGCATGGAATAGCAAAACATTGAGGCTGACTGGATTAAAACTTACATTATAGGCAGTAGAGGGAAATTCTCTCCGAGAGTAAAAGAAAGACCAGAAAGTGCGAATGACTTCAGAACATTTCGAAAAAATTGTATAGAAATAGGTCATGGAAATGCAATTAGTAAATTTCTGAATATTAAAAATTCCTAATTAATTTTTGAAGGAAATAAAACATTAACTTTTTAATTAAAGATTTAGAAGTTTTGAAATGAATCTATGGTTAATTCTTAATCAACTACCCTTTTTATAAGGTCTGGTTAAGCAAACGTATTCGAAGAAATTAGATATTTAAAGATTCCTATTAGACATTTCATAGAATTTAAATTTAAAAGTTGGGAAGGATTTTTTTTATTAAGCTCTACCACGAAGAAAATATAAGGAATATCACCAGTAAAGTCGCAAGAATTTTATAAAAATTTTATTTTATTCAATCCACTGAAGGATTAAGTGCTGTGTGTGTTCTTCTCATACTATAAAGAAATTTCGAATTATCCGTCGGAATCAAAATGAATTACGAAAGTTGACTAATATGATTCCAATTCAGATTGATTCTATGAAACACCGTCACAAAAAGGACCTCGACAATTAAATCTATTTAATTAAAAACTTCCTCACAGTTTCCAAAACCTATAAATTAGTGAAATTCAAATACAAAAGTGCGTTTAATATTAACAAAAGTAAAATTTTTATTATTTAAAATTCAGTTAATTTTAAAACTGAGTAGACATTCTGTTCTTCCATTATTCCCAATGGCTACTGGCGTTTTCAATTCTTAACCGATGCCCCATTGTTTCGTCCTTTTTTCCTTCCAAGACCAAAATATTCTTCACGAAGATTAATTTTCTAAGTTGCTTTCCTTTAAAATTCTAATTTCCAGAAATTAATTCAATAATTCTTACAAAATCTCGCACACAAATTTCCTACACCGCCTCCATACGACGACTCCACAGTCTCGTACACACGATTCCACATTTCTCGCACTCATTACCCACGCCACCAAACAACGACACGATTCCACAGTTCTGGCACTCATTACCCACGCCACCAAACAACGACACGATTCCACAGTTCTCCCACTCATTACCCACGCCACCAAACAACGACACGATTCCACAGTTCTCCCACTCATTACCCACGCCACCAAACAACGACACGATTCCACAGTTCTCGCACTCATTACCCACGCCACCAAACAACGACACGATTCCACAGTTCTCGCACTCATTACCCACGCCACCAAACAACGACACGATTCCACAGTTCTCGCACTCATTACCCACGCCACCAAACAACGACACGATTCCACAGTTCTCGCACTCATTACCCACGCCACCAAACAACGACACGATTCCACAGTTCTCGCACTCATTACCCACGCCACCAAACAACGACACGATTCCACAGTTCTCGCACTCGTTACCCACGCCACCAAACCCGACACGATTCCACAGCTCACGCACACCCAACAAAAAGCTCAGAATCCTCGCATTCATCACCTAAGCCACCAAACCTAACACGATTTCACATTTCTCACGCCGGCACCCCCACACAACCAGTCCTCGGCTTTCACATGCATTTCTCACTCATAATTGCATACAATATCCAATTACGCGATAAGCGATTATCAGACATTTTTGCTACCAGGCCCACACCACAACTTTTGAGTATGAGCAATTAATCCACAGCGCTTTCGCACCACATTACAATAGAGTCGGGACTAGCATTGTACTTGCCTACTATGATCTCGCACGGTTTCTGTTTCACATACAACTATCTCTTAAGTATATTGATTTAACTCCATCCATCGCATGTCAATATATATCAATGCAATATTTCCCATTCACATAATGCACCTCTCAATCTGAGGATAAAATGCATCCTACAGCCCAAGTTCGAAAAATATTTCTATGAACATTTTATGCCCAAATCGATTACATAAAATGTTCAAAAACCAAGGGTCGATATTCCTAGTTTTGATGAGATATCGAGTTAAAGCAGGCTAATAGTAATGCAGGATTTGCGATTTATTCAACAGCCATAATTTTGTAGATTCCATGCAAAAACTTCCAACATTCTGCTTAACTCACCAATTTATAAATTTAAAACATTCCCATAATCGGGACAAATACTGACAGCTGTCAAAACCGGGTCATGCACTTTGATAGCTTCGTTGGTTACAATAAAGGTGCATTCTGAAAAGGTGGATTACGTTTAATTTGTATCAAGTCTAAATACGATTTCTAAATGTGAAAGCGATATTTGGATGCACGAATCTAGTTTTATTGCATCTTTAGTTTCTATGATTTGATATTAAAAAATTACCAAAAAGTGAATACAAGATCAAATATATTTTCTCTAAATTTCAACAAATTAAGTTTATAGTTAACCTAAGGGAGCTGATTTCAAATCAGACACTGTTAAATTGAAATACACTTCGATTGAAATGTTAAATGGCTCATGTAATAGCATATCATAAAATTGGCCGTTTGGATACATAAAGATAGATATTCATTAAGTCAGCAGTAAGTATACGGCACTAGTAAAATATAGAATGTTAATATAATATAGATTTGTTCGATTAATGGGAACCAATACGTAGGACTTTAAACCATTTCACATATAAGAAGACTCACATGCACATCGAATGAATTTTTAACTCAGAGTTTACAGGCAGAATTGATAACCGAATAAAAAATTCTGAACAATTTCTCGATAAAAAATTAATTGATGAGCCAAACATTTATTTTGAATGCATAACTGCGATGCACGAAAGATACTTCGTTGAACATCAAACATTTGTAAACGAATTTCTGCATTTTTCAGAAGAGTTCTAAATAATGTTATCCATCATTTGGAGTTACAATGGAAGCAATCATTTCAAAAATATATTAGCAGCCAAAAATGTTGATTATATTAAATATCATTTCTAATGTGCAGATTTTGATAATCCAATTTTTATCATTTTAATCGATACATTTTAAACTTGGTATAAATCACAAGTTTACGATATCATAGCACCTTTTGAATCTTTGTCCATAATTTGTAAAGACTTCGGGTTCCAAGGTTACGCTTGATGAAACTTCAGAATCGTCCAGTTTTGTTGCAATCACTTCGGTCTAAACATTTTAAAAGACACCTAAAATGAGAAAAAAAAATTAAAATAGAATACATCTATCAATGATATGAAATAGTAGAGAAAAGAGCTTTAGATTCAGGAAAACAAGTTGCTCAAGAATTTTTAAAGATCATAAAATTATGAAACCATTTTTCCCACTGGATCTTGAGTGGTGCAATCTATTAACCCTTCGCTCACAATGTTTGACAAGTTCCTCTATTAACATTATTTAGAATTTAAAACAAAAATGTTCTCCAAACGGACTTTATAATAAAAAAAAAATGAAGCTTTGCATTAAAAAAAATACGATTTTAGTTATGGATTGTTATATTTTAACTTTTATTTATTATAAATTTACAAGTGAGAAATTATAGTAACAAAATAATTTTAATGGAATGCGTGATAACTAGTTATTACGCAAACGAAATATGAAAAATTACACATTTTGAATTACTAAGAGTAATATGTGATTTCTACAGAGAGAAAGTTTTATAGATTGCTCCATTCTCAAGGAGTCGATATCTATATAAAGAAGTCGATCTCCGAGTATGACAAGAATTTCAATTCCGATTGATCTTGTGCCTAATTGTAACGTAAAATGCTGCATCCATTTTAATAAAGTATTTTTTAGCTTCATTACTTTATTAGACCTTCGGGAAATTTGCTGTTTTGAACGAACAAAATAAATTTGTATCCAAATATCCATGTTGTTTTAGAAAATTTACAATTCAAAAACTTACCATGCCCTTGAATTCCTGATGTTTTGATGTCATTGACAGATAATTACGCACATTCAACATCCTTAGTGTAAATTGCCGAGGTACGCAGAACCAAGAAAACAGTTGTCCTTGTGGTGGACGAAAAGTCTTCATTCAGTAAGATGCACTTGTATAGGTCCCAAGTTATTCAATCTATGAATATAATAAAACTAATATTTTTAAGTTTAAATTACGCATGAATGAAGACAAATGATTATACCCTGTCTTCATTTCAGTATAACAATCACCAAAATTCTCGAACGCCGTTATTCGTTTCAGTACCATTCTGAGAAAATATGTCCTGATCAACAAAATTATTACAATTGACTTGTCAGGAGCTGATTAGTCACTCTACAGAGGGAAAATGGCGATTTACTTTTATGTAAATATCATTACAATGTATCGTCTACAATGTTGCTACTTTACTCTCAAATGGAGGTGAATTTGCTTTATTGAATATGAACGTTGAATTTCACTTGATTTAAAAGAATTGAATCCCAGAAGCTTTCTGCTGTTAGTAAAACCGTGTAAAGGGAAGGTAACTTCACGTTCCTATGGACATTACACAACTTGGTTAAATTCATTGTTTTGGCGTTTAAAAGTAATTTTAGAGGAGCATGTTCAAGGTAGAGAGCCCAAGTATTCCTCAAAAACTGTCCTCGTCGTCTTTGTCCATTAGTAGAAGACAACTTAAGAAACAATCGTAGTTTTTCATCTACCGCACTAAATCATATATAGTCTATACAGTTTGGGTTTCTAAACAGTGAGACGATTTGCGAGACTAAACAGTGAAAATGCGAGTATTTCTCCCGTTCTCAATCAACGTACCAGATGTTGAGATACGAATGCATTTTAAAAAGGTTTTAAAACTTAATAGATAAGAGAATTGTCAGAAGTGATGAATTTCCAAATGAGTAAGAATGCCTGCATAATAAGAAAAGAGAAATATACTAGAACTTAAACATCTCTTCAATAAAATTATTTAAAAAAATTACAGGCGAATTAAAAATTTTAATTATCCTATACATAATTTTTAAAATTTAATCTTATTCATCGTCCTAGTTAAAATTGCTGATTTTTTTAGACCCATTTAAAGAAGTTCGTGAAAGCAGAAAATATCCCATGTCCATTTTGTTTACCGAGAACGAATCTGGTTTCAAATGTAGGTAAGTAAATAAAATTGCAGTTCTTTTCAAAAGACTTGCTTTTGCTCCATAACTATATTTCTCCAACTATTGATTTAATACCCTCTCCTGTTGAATCAAGATTCGTGAATTTTATTCATGTTGTACTCAAATGTATCACTTGCATCCTTTTAATAAGTCGAATTCAAAATTTGAGCAAAATCGAGTGAAGAAAGTTGTAGACCATATCAAATTAGGGCGACCATATATTAAATCGTCTTTAATTACATTTTGAACTTGATACTCAACTACCAGGTTTTACAAACTATTAACTGGATTTTGGATATTTCTCCAATTTACTTTATAAGCTACGAATTCCAGAATACGCTTGATAAAAGGTGCAAGATGATAGTCATGTCGTTATATTCACTTCTACGTGTTAGCAGGTATCTGAAAAAATTTAATATTTCAATTAGAACAAATATGAATAGATCTATGAAGAATGATAAAATGCAAAGCGCAAAATTAAATTTTGCTTTTTAAACTTGAGAAAATAATTCTAAAATAAGAATTGGAATTAAATTACATTATTTAATCAGACAAATATGCATTCAACTCCCTAGTTAAATTAAAAAAAAAATCCACTTCTCTGCTGGTAATCACACTTACTGGTGTTTAAATATATTTTTAAAACAATTTATCTAACATGTCTTGCTGAAGTGTTGGCTTCTAAATGTTTCTTGGACTGTCCAAGTATTTATTTTAATTACAAAAGTTGAAATTAAGTCAATAATCCTCCATTTAATATTCTGTTATTCTCAATATTAAATTAAAATACTCACTGCCATCTGTCGTCAGCTGTCGTTCAAATTCAGACCATCATGTAGTGACAAAATGAAATTTCGTTTGAAAAACATTCCACTTTCATTCTGTAAGAGAGTAAGTGGAATTTTGTGGATTGTCATAGTTAGATGGTTGAAAAAAATTGTTTTGTGATCTTAATGAACTAGATCTACATCTCATTAGAACTAATATAGGATTTAAAAAAAGCTTTAAAAAAACAAACTATAAAATATTTCATTCGTTCAGTCAGAAAATAAGTTTGCCGAAAGTAAAAGAATCAAAATTACCTGGAAACATGTCTTATTTCAATACAGTAGAAAGTTCTTGGCAGGACAAAAGTTTCATTTTGAGAACGACGACTTGCAAAAAGCTTTCATATGCTGGCTGTTTCGTAGGCGATTGATTTATTTAATCCTTACTTGTACAGAATTTGACCTCCGAATGGCACGTGCTGCAGTACCACCGATTACAGCATTGAGAAATTGCTGGATATGCTGCTTCTGTTTTGATAAAGGTTTACAAATAATAATGTTCTTCCCCTTACAGATAAGGGGAAATTTGCCTTCTATAAGACAAAAAAAAAAAAGCGATTAAAGAATGTTATTTCTACAATTTTAGTATTATAAAAAAGGAACCGACTATACTTGGATTTAATATTTTGATGTCATCTGTAGCGAGTATTTCATAACATCCAGCTCAGTAGATGCCAGTTCAGAACACGTGTGGAACCGAGAAAGCAGTCTCACTTCTGGTGGAGTGTGGTAAGGCTTTATTCAGCAAGAGATGGCTATAGATCAAAACTTATTCCAATCTATACAATACTTAATATAAAAATAGAAAATCGGTTAAATTATTAATCTACATTACGAATGTATTAAGTTATTAAATAAAATGAATAATATCCTATAATCATTTTGGTATGACAATTATCAAAATTTTTGCAACTTACCGATATCGCTTCGGAATCAATGAGGAAACTTTCCAAGCCTTATTCTTGTGTTGAGAAATAGCTGGAAATATTGTTTTTGCTTTGATAGATGTTTCCAGGTAATTACGGATTGCCTCCGTATAGCTTAAGGAGAACTTTCTTTCTAAAAATAGATTTGAAAATGCTATGTCTGTTGGGCTATTTCAAGTAATTAAATAATTTTAAAATTTATTAATTATATTTGAAATAATTTAGGAACTGACTGCATACTTCCATTGCCAAAATAAGTAGTCATTTTTAGCTAGAGTTTCACCACATTCAGCATAAATGGGTTCGATTCAGGACATATGTGGATTCATGAAAGCCGTCTTACTTTAGGTGTAAATAGGAAGTCTTCACTCAGAAAAAGAGCATTCATATAAACAGTAGGTTTTCCAATTTGTACATACCTATCAAAATATAACAAAATGTGCATTAAGCAAAGTTACAATTTAATAATCAAATCCTGTATTCATTTTTGTATGGCAATTATCAATTCTTACTACTTACTAATACCATTATGAGAAAATATTTGCCATCATACAGATTGCTGATAGAGAATCTGACAGAAACTGAAGTAGTCACTCTGCAAATATGACACTTACACATCGCCTATGAAAATATAAAATTTTATATTATTAAATCAGATATACTTGCATTCAACCCAAATACAATTTTTTTTTTAAGTTAACAGCAATTTAATTCTCTATTGATAATGTAACTACTCGCAGTATTTTAAATGCATTTGTAAATCTATTTTAACATGTTATTGATATTACTAAAGTGTTATTTCCTTAATGGTAGTAAGTTTATGCAAGTGTATTTTAAAGACATAAAAGGAGGATTGATAAATTAATTCAACAATCATTGATTATACTTAGGATTACAGTACTGTTTCTCCGTCAAGCGCCGTTAAACGTCCTCCAAACAGAGAGCACTATATAGTGACAAGATGAAATTTTATTCGAAAAACATTCAATTTCCTTCTGTAAGAGTGCAAATAATGTTTTCTGGATTGAAGTATTTTGACGTTAAAAACATTGCTTTGTGATCTTAATGAACATCTCATTAGGAGTAAAAAGGCTTGAAAATTGTTTAAGAAGCAATAATAAAATGTTTCATTCTCCGAGAAAATAAATTTCCGGGAAGCGAAAGACTAACAGTATTACCTGGAAACATTTCTTGTCTTGTTTTAGCACTAAGTGGTTCGTTACTTGCCTGGCAACATTTTCCTGGGGAGGACGGCTACATGCAGAAGGCTCTCGCATGCTGGCTCCATTCTGTGGCGTCTGATTTATTCGGCCCTTTACAGAAATTGATGTCAGAATGGCCCGTTTTTCGATTCAGCCGATTCTTATGTTGAGAAAGAGATGGGAATGCTGCATATGTTTCGATAGATGTTTCTAAGTAATAATGTTTTCTCTCCTTATAACTTGCAACTCATTCGACTAGAAGAATAAATAAAATGATTACAGGATGTCGTGTTTTCGCAATTTTAGTATTATAATCAAGGAACTAAATGGATACTTAGATTTAATATTTTGATGCCATCTTTAGCGAACTTTTCACAGCATCCAGCGTAGTTCATGTCAGCTCGGAACACGAGAGAGAACCAAGGAAGCAATCTCACTTCTGCTGGCGAGTCGCAAGCCTTTAGTCGGCAAAAGGTTGTTAGTGTTCTAACCTATATATACTTAAGTGTCCACATTAGTAAGGTTACAATTATTTAATAATCACATTGAATGATTGTATTCTATATTTTGGCATGATAATTAACAAGATTCTTTTAACTTACCATTATCTATCATTCTGATGTAGTTTCTTGGTCATCCAAATTGCTAGTTGATAGAATTTGTGACAAAAACTGAAAAAAAGTCATTCCATAGACGAGGGTTGGGGGAGGGTACCATTGTTCCTATTAATAGCATCAAATACATTTAATAATGTATTCACATGATTCGACAGAAATGTTCTGGTGCAATGAAAGCAGTTTAAATTTAAGCAACTTCAAGTTCCTGCTATTTTCACCACCAGAGTTTACATTTATTCTCTTCCCAGCTACTATTAATGAACAGACAAACCAATGATGTTCTTCTGTAGCAAGGGACATACCAAGTATTTCCTATATAATTCTGACAGTTATCGTTGCCAAAGAGCCACTAGTATGGAATATCAAGAAATTACGAATATTTCTGTTATTCTCAATCATCATACCAGAAGAGCAGATTTACACTGAATTTTGAAAGATTTCAAATGAATTGAAACATCTTCATGCAGAATACAGTTATAAGATGAAAACTTCCCAAATCAATACGTGCTTCTACAATAAGTGAAATTCCCTGCTGTTAAAATTGGATATTTGATGCATGATTTCTTTTCAAGTAATCTTTACAGACCAATTTCTGTTAGAATTTAATTGAACTAAATTGTTTGGTTTTGAACTGGACTGGATTGTTTGAGTGTTTTTGAATTCCAGTTTTTACACTAATTTTATTCTTTGTCTTAATGGAACTCGCTGGTCTTTTTTGTAATAGACGACTTGGCTATCTGTGCAGAAATTTTATTTCCCAATGACTACATCTTGCTTATTATAAATACATTTGATTTTAAATTCGGCCTTTAAGATCAGTATTTCACTTTTTACATGTATACCCGATCCTTAAGATTTTATTTCATTACCATCGCTTAGAACTAAAGACAAACAAAAATCCATTTTTTTTTTAAATCGGCCCCAATTGTTTAATCTAATTCAATTACATTTGCAAAAATTCTCTAGCTCCTTTTGTCAACTTTATCCATTCATTCATTAAAAAATTTAAATTCGCATTCAATATTTCATCGTTAAAACTTCTAAGATTTGATGTATTACAATTCGAAAACGGGTTATATAGAATTAAAAATATTGTTTATAAATTCGGTACGAGTAGCAATTTAAATATTTGCTAAATGTACTAAATCACTAATTTTTTGACATAGTTACTATATCAAAAACGACTTGTATGTTTTACACCTCAAATATTCGTTTCTTATTATGGCTGATGGATTTGCGAAACTGAATCGAACTAGTCTTCAGGGAATATCAAACAAAATGTTCCTTCAACTAGGGGAATGGCAAACATATGAAAAGCCAAAACAACGAAGCAAGGCTAACTTTATTACAGGTTAGAGGAATCCATGAAATTCAAATGAAACAAATAATGATTAAAAATCACGAAGAGATTAAATATTTGGAGAAATTAAATTTGGATAAAATATGCATCATAAACACGTAACTGTAGCAGTATTGGACGACAAGAGTAGCGAGTTAGAATTCAAAAAGTAATTAAAAGTGAACATTAACACTGGGGTTCAGAGGGGATTTTGAAAATTAAATTGTTAAGAGACTGCTAATTTTTCTATTTCCATCTTCAGTAGGAGTGGTGAATGTAATGCTAAGTTAGTAATTTTCTTTTTATGAACTAGTATTTCTTATTCAGGTTCAGTCACGAAGATGATAAAATGAAACAAAAGGGGTTCTTGCCAGTCAAGCAAATTTTTTTTTATCTGAAGATGTACTTTAATTCATTCTTCCCATCATAAACTGCGAGTCGTTAAAATGCATGCCCTTTCTTTCCATATCATGAAGAAATTTAAGAATATTCTGCCATCAACATAAAATGGCATTTGATTAGACAAATCTAATCGCGAGGAATTCTATTACAAAATGAAAAGTTCAAGCTTCATTCTGGTTTGAAAGTCGAGTGCACGGTGGGAATGTGGTTACATAAACACAATTTTATCGGATAAAAATACAGAATTGGTGAGACTGCAAAAGAAAATATTCTTAAGAGATTAATAACCTCATTTTAAATCTTCGAACCGGTTAATTCCGATATATATTCTGTTTCTCATTTTACTTTTTCAATGAAACGTTTCGAACGATGTTCCTGAATTCTGACTTTCCCAGCATTAAAATATTTCCAACGAAGAAAATCGTTGTAATCAGCCTTAGATGAATGACATAAGCAATTCTTTCGCACAAAATTCTATACTTAGTTCTCTCACTTAGTATTTTACACTTCCCCCATTTTCTTTCACACTCACACACACTATCCATACAGCTATAAATCCACAATTCTCACATTTCCCACATCGCCAACATAAAAACAGTTACAATTCTCGCACCCATAAACTTATCCACGCCATCAACCCCACCACGAGTCTGCAGCTCTCTCTTTCATGCATTACCCATGCCGTCACCACCACTACGAGTCTGCAGCTCTCTCTTTCATACATTACCCACGCCGTCACCACCACTACGAATCTGCAGCTCTCTCTTTCATACATTACCCACGCCGTCACCACCACTACGAATCTGCAGCTCTCTCTTTCATACATTACCCACGCCGTCACCACCACTACGAATCTGCAGCTCTCTCTTTCATACATTACCCACGCCGTCACCACCACCACTACGAATCTGCAGCTCTCTCTTTCATACATTACCCACGCCGTCACCACCACCACTACGAATCTGCAGCTCTCTCTTTCATACATTACCCACGCCGTCACCACCACCACTACGAATCTGCAGCTCTCTCATACATTACCCACGCCGTCACCACCACCACTACGAATCTGCAGCTCTCTCTTTCATACATTACCCACGCCGTCACCACCACCACTACGAATCTGCAGCTCTCTCTTTCATACATTACCCACGCCGTCACCACCACCACTACGAATCTGCAGCTCTCTCTTTCATACATTACCCACGCCGTCACCACCACCACTACGAATCTGCAGCTTTCAGGTGTACATCACAATGGCTTAATTCAACATCGAACCAAACATCTAGTTGAAAATGGTACGCAAAAGCTCGTAAATTACGATCCTAGTGCTGTTTTCCCATTTAGAAAATGGAATGCCGAGTTGATGCAGGATAGTAGACACGCAATTTGCTCAAGAACATAACTGCTAAAATTCCTTACAATCACCTGTTACATTTTGTACAGCTTAGTCTACAAATTTATCAGTATTAAAAAATTTCCTCTAAACATCGTACCTAACAATTCAAAGACTGACAGCTCGTAATTTTGAGATGACTTTGCTTCTTTGATAATTCATTTTAACTCAACGAAAAGACAAATTAGACGTTGGATTAAGTATTATTTGTATCGGATAATGTAAAACTTGTTTCATATGAAGGATGAATTAGTGAATAGGAATTAAAAAATTGAACATTGATATTTCGATGCAAGAGGACTCGAGGGCACATTATGGGACATTTCCTTTACGTTATTACGGTTTTCTGTCTTAAATTACAATTAGATTATTCAAACTTCCTATAGCAGAAACGATACCAAATGCATTTTCTTAAATTTCAATCAATAAAGACTCGAAATTTAATGATAAGGGAATTGACTTCATAGCGGGAATGGTTTAAATAATATTAGAGCCGAAATGTTACGGTAGTTCATTAAGCAATAACATGTAAAGAATTTTCGAGTTCAATAATTAAGATAAATACTGCGAAAATGGCCATTAAATAGTACTAAGTAAAGAGTGCTGACATGCATACTAATAAATGTTAACATAATTTATGTTTAACTCAAACCGGAATGAATTACCTTAATTTTAATAGCATTAAAATTTCAAACCAAGAGAATGGCTGAAAGACATTTTAAAGCAATACATGACTAATTATTTCAAACAGCAAGGAAATTTTGTTTAGGTTAATGAGCGGCAATTTAAATATGCCTAATAGATAGCATGTATGGAATGGTTAAGTTCAATTCTTTACCTATCGTTAGTATTAAACAACTAACCAACGCCTTATAAAACGATAGAAAATTAGAATTCCAACGATACTTTCTTATATTCATTTGCCTCATCTAGAGTATTAGAGAGAAATTTACTTAAGAATTAGTCAAAAGTTAATTTCAATACTACTGTCATTTCCGAAAGCAAATCAAAAGTTTTTTTTTTTAATTTCTTGCCAATAATAATTGCTATGGTTTCATTATCATTCATATGTCATCTATAGTTTTACAAATATATTCTTAAGTATTTAACAGTTTTAAATATATATTCAAGAATTTTATTTCTCCATCTATAATGCAAAAATTTAAGACTTCATTATTTAGGTGGTTTTTCATATGCTTACCATTTACTTTGTTCGAAAAACATTTTATCTTTCATCCTAAAAAAAAATTTCTTTGATTCAAACATCAAATATATATATTTTTAGGTGCAATTCATACAGTCGCCTTTTGAAAAAGTAATTGAATCTACCAGGGGAATAAACAAAATTTTTTTTCAAGAACTTAATTTATGTAATCCGTGATTTTCCATAACAATTCGCAAGCAAAAATTTGAAAAGCAGCACGCACACTGAATGTCATGAATAAATCGATTCTATTTGAATAAATTGAAGCCATAAAAAGGCTGGATTCCGTGGAAACAAAGTATTGTAAATAAGTTAGATAGGAAACTTCAGATGAATTAGACATATCCCGAAATGAAGTGACAGAACTTTATTAAAGTTCTTAGAAGAATATTATAATCAATACTAATTAAATGAGCTAGTTCACTAATCAAATATTGGCAATGGACTTTACTTCTGAACCAAGAATATAAATAAAAAATTCCAACTTAATTTTAGATTTATTCTGAAAAATCTACCACCACGATTTAAATATTGATATTAGTAAAATGCTTTTTAATTTCTAGGGAATTTCACTTATCGCAGAGTTAACTGCCTCTACGATTTCAATTTCATAACTAGACTCAGTTTTCCATTTAAGAATTAGTAACTTATTGGAATGAAGAATCTGAACCTCTGGTTTCTGAATGAGCAAGGAAGAAGTATTCTAATCATCAAATATCCTACAGAGGTAGTTTCCGGACAGCTAGATACCACAATTATATAGACATATACCTGGTTAGTTCAATACAACAGAAGGAAATCCACATGAAAATACTTTCCTCCGTTAACCATAAGTGACATGGCTTGTAGAAATAGTGATTAGTATTACTTTTTGATGTCAGCTTGAACTGGAACAGGATTTTCAATTCCAAACTTGGAAGAATGCCACTTGCTGGAACGATGGTTTCAACTTATGCACGATTCATCACATAGCAAGTGTTGGACATAATGATGCAGATGCCGCTTCTACTTTCGAATACAAATTATCGTAAGCAGAAGAGCTGTCAAAGATTATGGTTAATCGTTGCGCAGATAATTAATGGTCAATATTTGAGTTAACACAACATTTAAAAAATGATTTAAGGAAATTTGAAAAATATTTTAATTTAATTATAAGAATATATTAAGTATCCGTATGTACAGAAGTACAAACAATTGCTTTGAATGAGAAAAATCTGGAATTTTAACAATTATGAATCATATTTAACACTAACTCTTTGCAATTTTTACGATTTTTTTTATAGTTGAGCAGCAGCTTAGATGGTAAAAGTCAAGTTTAATTTGATTTAATCTTAATTTAGTTGAATTATTTAATTTTATATTAATATTCTATTTGAAAGTAGATAACGTATCTGATAAATTTGTACTGCAATCAGAATACAAAAGCGTCATACGAGCTGATGCACCTTCCTTAACCAAGTAACTTTTGCACTAATGGAAGAATGATAAATTACGAACTAAAAATAATTTCATTAATACGGGTGATTCAACAACTACTAATTGAATTCAGAACAATTAAATATTCTATATTAGAGTAAATTCACAAAGCAAACATTAGAATGTCATGAAAATATGCAAGCATTTTATTTTACAGAAATGCTCTCGGATTACATTTTACATTGTGCCATAAAAATGTGCTTACATTAACATCTTGCTAAGTCAAGAGAAAAAAATGGTCCATTGAGATAAAAGTAACAATGCAACACAGAATGGAAATTGATACATAAACGTTTTTAAAACTTCAGCTTAATAGTCTGAAGCTAAGAAAAGCATGGGTTATTGAAATAAGAAAAGCGCATATCTTGCATTGCATTGTGGTTCTCTTATGTATTCAAAGCAATATTGTTAAACTAACATACTTTCCATAAATTGCGAGGTATAATCGTGCCATTATGCACAAAACGCAACGCTATTCAGACAAGCGATTGGACCCGTCTCTATGAAGACAAATTTTACTCTTTTTAGAGGAGCAGTCTCTGACAAATAAAGTCCCCCCTCCAAAACTTTAAATGATAAATCTGAATTTTCGGGTGTATTAAAATAATTGGAAGTTAATGCCCTCAATAATTTTAGAACATTTTGCATAAAAATACAGGAACTAAAGTATTAACTTTTCGCTTATATCAATTTTATTATGAATTTTCTTTCATTTCAGTTTTTCAAATTTAATTTTAAGAAATCATAATATTTTACACTCATTAAAAAATAAATTCTTTAAGTTCATGAAGTCATTCTCTTGTTTCCACTTTTAAATCTATAAAAATGACAAACTTTGGATAGGCATCAAAGAATAACTTTTACATTTATTGAAAACGGGCTGGTTTTTCTGTAAAATTACTGCATAGAAGGCAATGACTGAGGTAACACGACTAGACGAAGACAATACAGACGATTCAATTCCGAAATACTGTGATACAATTTTTTGAATAAAGGTTCAAAATTTTAAGAGAGTTTTTCCCAAAACAATGAGGCAAATAATCATTAGGGATTGAAAGTGTTTGAAATGAATAAAGCAAATTAAAAAATACAACTTCAGGTAGTATTTGCTAGTAATAACCGACAAGAAATATAATGAAAATAGAAAGCGACTTCAAATAAACAATTCTAAAAGGAATACATTGTAATGCAAAAAAAATATTAGGTTACCAATTCTATAAAGGAAGAATTTTTTTGGCAGAAAAGAATTTTAATGTAAAGTTCGTAATACACAATGCATTGTAAAATTTAACTTTTGAAAAGTTATGTTTACAATAAGACAAATTTGTACAATTAAATGCTTAAATTCAACTATTTTTATGCAGAGTGACTTGCAGTTTTAATTACCAAACCATTAAGATAAATCAAAAAACATTCAAGACAGTCGTAGCACACTTTTTGAAAAGGCTATATTGTTGAAATATTAAATACTTTACGTATTTCTACGTATTCTATCTTCGTCAATCTGAAAACCTGAAAGTAAACGAACTAAGTATTTTTTGGAAACACTTTATAGGAAACTTTACTTATTGGTTAGATCTACTTTTCTAAGCAAAAGAGAAGTTTTAAATTATCATAGGTTTCATTTATGAAACATTCATACACAAACTTAAAGTCCATTCTAATCAAATTATTTAAAATTTCCTCTGATGTAAAGTTTTGAAAAATAGTCAGATTTAGTAGAAGTGGCCGAACGAAATACCGTCACATCGTGACGAAATATTATAACTTGCATTCATTTTTCAATAATGAAAACATCCATTATAACTTCTTTCAACGATTCTCATAGTTTTTATTTCCATAATTATAAATGAAATTTTTTTTGAAGTTGCAATAAACCTTTTTCAAATAAGATTTCATTATCTTTTTATTACTATAAATAAATGAATTTTATGAATTCCAATTCTTAAATACTTGAACTATAAATATAGATTAATAATTATGGAGCTTTTATTGCAATGGTCATTCCGATACATTTCCCCGTCAGAATATACAATTCTTGTTATTGGACATACAGCTATGGTTTGGAACAATTACAATAAATAGAAATGACTGCCTACTAAAAAGTTTTTTTCTTTTATCAATGACAATGCCGAGTTAATTCGATATTTTCAAGTTGGGTAGTCTCAAGCAGATGAATTTGAGTTCGTCATCCTCAGATTTTCCAATATAAGAGTATCATTTTTGCTACTTTTATTGTGCAGAATAAAATACAATCATTTATAACTATCCTAATAAGTGAGTGCTATATTGAAAGTTCAGATGAACTGAAAGGCTCTTTAGCTAAATTTCAGACGTTTCTAAAATCAACATTATAACACTCAGAATGAAAGAGCAAAGAGAACGGAACTAAGCTAACATATAAATCAGATAAAGTGTTTAGAATATGTGTAATATCGATTGCCTGAAACATTAAATTTCTTTTCTTCTTGACAATTAAATAAATCTGAATCCATCATTGAAGTAATTACCCCATTAATGAAGTGCTTAGATAATAGGAAAGAAGTTTTTGAATAAACTATGGGTTATCGAGTATTGTGCATACTTTTGCTCCAGATACTGTTTTTAACCATAAATATAATTCAAAATTCTTTAAAATAGAAGCAGATGGTCACATGCAGCTATGAAAAATTTGTAGTTATGAAGTAAATTATTTGTAGTAATCAGCCACAAAACTTTGTGGTAATCTTGCTACGTAAAATAACAGTTCAATCAATAATGGTTTCATTTGTAGTTATTCAAATGTCAATCTCTGTAGACAAGAAATTGTTGCTTCCGATTTAAAGTGTTTTATGAACTATTCTCCGTTTTTGCCGAGCTTTGATAACAATAAAATCTTACGTGTCGGAAGTGAAAATTCACATTATATTCCATCAAATAGATAAAATTTTAATTTTAGAGAATTTCTGTAATATACTTCAGTACAAATTTTACTATTTTCAGCACAAAATTCTTTAAAATAAGCAGAATTCCCATGAGTTAATAAAAAAAGTGACTTTGCTTTCAGAATTGATTTTTTAATTTATTGACCAAAATATTACATTTAAAATATTTGTTTGACAATTAATTTTAATATAAAAAAATCATTCTGTTCGCTCAGCCAAAACAAAGTTCACAAAAACAAATAATTTATGTTTCAGATTTTATATTTGAATGCTTTAACAAAGAATTCCCAAAGCGGTAACAAAAACTTTTCTTTCAGAGTTAAAAATTTATTTATTCTTCTAGCGAACGAAGATGTCATGTGTATAAAATTGATCTTTCGCCAGTTACATGGATTAGGGAACACATTTAAAAAAAGAATGCCCGAGTTTAAAATAGTTGCAACATTCCGATTTTTCAAAAAAAAAAAAAAAAAAAAAAAAAGACATTTAATGTAAACGGATATTTTAGCAAGAAAAAATATTCTACAATAGACGTAAAACGACAAAACAGTTTATATTCATTATTAGACTTAAACTAATTTGAAACAACAGAACTTACCATCAAAATACTAAGAAGTTGCTTAATAACGCAAAAGATACTAAATTATAAAATATATCTATCCCAGCACAATTCAAAATATTCAAGGTTTAACAAAAATCATTTAAAAAAAATTATTCTAGCATGCAAAGAACTACAAAACGAAAACTGATCAATCTTTTGAAACTTTTAAATAGTAAAGATATTGACGTGTTTTATAAATCCTTCTCTTCTTCCAAAGATCTATGCAAGGTGGCTCTGCAGCTAGCTTGGATATTTCTTTTAAATAAAGAACAGTTTTCCAAATTTGAACCCGGAAGAAGCACGCATAAAGTATATGAATGTTGCTTAAAAACCAATAATTATTGCTATAAATTTAAAAATAAATCTGCCAGCTTTGGTTGAATATTAGGAAAATGTGATAAAAAGATTATTTATCTTTCATTCAACAAATGTCATTATTTGAGGAATTTTTACTTTAAGAACTGTAAAAAAAAGAAATGGTTCCGATGCATAGAGGTCAATGAAACAACATACTGACATCTGATTTTTTTAAATGTTTGCTTATCCTCTCTGAAACTTTTGAATAGACTTCTTAAGATTCTCAGAGTATATGTTTTGAGTTAGGAACATATTTTAAAAGTATAAGGCGAATTGAATTTTTTTTAAATAATTTAACCACTCATTTCATCATATCTTTATATCACTGAGTTGTTACTAATATCCCTTTTTTTGATGAAGATAGCATTAATCTGAAATAATTTAGGTCATTTCATATTTTTCAACTTAGTATTTTAGATTCTATCATTTTTTATATGGGATGGACCTTGTAATTTTGAGCTCCGATGATGAGCGTAATCCCTCTTGTAGTCCTCTCTCTCCAAAATTCTGCATATTTGCAATAGCTATTTAGCGTTCACTCGGCCTGCATTAACGATGAATCTTTAGTAGAATCGAATTTCGAAACTGGATCCTTCCAATTCCGTGGGAGAGACCCTACCACTAGGCCACCGTAGTCCCCTAAGGAAGTCATGCAGGAATATTTGCGAAGGTTAGCTGAAATTAGAAACGAAATATTTTCATCTTGTTTCTTCATTAACATCTATGTTGCTTACCGTTTTTTTTTGTTTTTTTTTGATACCCTTGACATAAAATTCCGGTTGATAATATTTAAAGTAATCATCTTATTTACATTAGGAGCACAGACCACCTTTATTTCGTCTTTCGCTAGTTTTGGTAGATTTATTTTTAAATTTGCGCAATAATTGTTGTTCATTTAATAAAATTTATATTTCTTGTGGATGCACCTTCCGGGTTCGAATTCGAATAACATTTTTTGTAATTTTTTAAAATTCCTCGTTCTTGCTGCAGAGCCGCTTTTTATAAATCTTTGGAAGAAGAGAACAATTTATGAACACTTTCTACCTCATACAACTTGATAAAGTCTCAGAAAATGATTAGTTTTTTTTATTTTGTGATTCTTTGCATGGTGAAGTATATTCGCTTTAACGTTCAGATATAACCCTCCTTATGATGGATTGTGCGCATATTGAAGCCGAAGTCGCAGCAAGTGACACTCTCCCATGTTGCTTATTTAAAATCCAATACTAGTTCCTCGATGTCGTGACAAAACGCCATCACGCCATATTAGGTCTTTAAGGATGACGGCTAAAATTTTGGATATTGTCGTCTGTCGCACTGGACTTCACTGGGTATGTCTATTTATTGTGGTATTTTAGCTGCTCGGAGGCTGTTTATGCGGAATATTCGTACATCATGGATATTTCTTCATTGTTTAATCGGAATATTAGAGTTCAAAAATTAACGCGTTAAGATCCTTCGTTTAGTTCAAAATATCATATAATTCAAACATTCATTCTCGTATAGGAATAAGAATTATAAAACTAGAATGACCTTGCAATAAAAAAAATCCTTAAAATTAAAATTTCTTTCCTTGATTTAGAGTATTCTCTCAATTTGAATTAATGTAATTTTCCAAAATGAATCTCAAACTAAAATTCAGTTTTATTTTTAGCAACGCCTTCTATTTCTCAGCGCTAACTGAGTGAAAAGTCCATCCATTAAATATTATATTTGTCCAAAGTATTTAACTTAATTTCGCGTATAATTTCAACTCGGGATATTACTAATGCATCTCTAATGCTTCAATTGACTTGTTTATAATTTTTCTAGTTTAGCTTTCCCCGAGCTTAGTTTTTCAAATGCAATAGAAACCTTCAGTATATGTCGTTATTCAAAGCTTCATTTATGAATTGGTGAATTACAGGTCACTTAAAATCTTAATTGAACTCGTAACCTACTTAAGTTTATTATCAGTTTATTCATTATTTTATTAAAACGCGATATAAATTTTACCGGAAGAAAAATCTATAATTTCAGAATATTTTATTGAATTTGTAACTGCGCATAATTAGCATATCAATTAATGAAGCGACAAATTGTTACTAGAAATGTTCAGTAGGCTTGTCTGGTTCTTAAAATAGTTTCTTATTTTATTGTAATCTTGATATTCTTATTCTATATAGCTTCTTAATTATTTGGGACACTTGCTATTTAATTATATACTTGAGGCATTGAAGCCTTTATGATTTTTGCATGTAAAGTTAATACATTAAATTGCATATACTCTTAATTGTGGAGTTAAAAATTCATTTATTCGATGCGCGTGCGAGTCTTGTTTGTGAAGTGGTTTAATGTCCTATGTATTAGTTCCCCTTAATCGAACAAATCTATTGTATTAAAATTCTATATTTTAATAGTGCCCTATACTTATTGCTGATTTAGTGAATATCTATTTTCTTTCTGTATCCAAACGGTGAATTTTATGATATGCTATTACATAATTTAACATTTCAATCGAAGTGTATTTCAATTTAACAGTTTCTGATTTGAAATCAGCTCCCTTAGGTTAACTATAAACTTAATTTGTTGAAATTTAGAGAAAATATATTTGATCTTGTATTCACTTTTTGGTAATTTTTTAATATCAAATCATAGAAACTAAAGATGCAATAAAACTAGATTCGTGCATCCAAATATCGCTTTCACATTTAGAAATCGTATTTAGACTTGATACAAATTAAACGTAATCCACCTTTTCAGAATGCACCTTTATTGTAACCAACGGAGCTATCAAAGTGCATGACCCGGTTTTGACAGCTGTCAGTATTTGTCCCGATTATGGGAATGTTTTAAATTTATAAATTGGTAAGTTAAGCAGAATGTAGGAAGTTTTTGCATGGAATCTACAAAATTATGGCTGTTGAATAAATCGCAAATCCTGCATTACTATTAGCCTGCTTTAACTCGATATCTCATCAAAACTAGGAATATCGACCCTTGGTTTTTGAACATTTTATGTAATCGATTTGGGCATAAAATGTTCATAGAAATATTTTTCGAACTTGGGCTGTAGGATGCATTTTATCCTCAGATTGAGAGGTGCATTATGTGAATGGGAAATATTGCATTGATATATATTGACATGCGATGGATGGAGTTAAATCAATATACTTAAGAGATAGTTGTATGTGAAACAGAAACCGTGCGAGATCATAGTAGGCAAGTACAATGCTAGTCCCGACTCTATTGTAATGTGGTGCGAAAGCGCTGTGGATTAATTGCTCATACTCAAAAGTTGTGGTGTGGGCCTGGTAGCAAAAATGTCTGATAATCGCTTATCGCGTAATTGGATATTGTATGCAATTATGAGTGAGAAATGCATGTGAAAGCCGAGGACTGGTTGTGTGGGGGTGCCGGCGTGAGAAATGTGAAATCGTGTTAGGTTTGGTGGCTTAGGTAATGAATGCGAGGATTCTGAGCTTTTTGTTGGGTGTGCGTGAGCTGTGGAATCGTGTCGGGTTTGGTGGCGTGGGTAACGAGTGCGAGAACTGTGGAATCGTGTCGTTGTTTGGTGGCGTGGGTAATGAGTGGGAGAACTGTGGAATCGTGTCGTTGTTTGGTGGCGTGGGTAATGAGTGGGAGAACTGTGGAATCGTGTCGTTGTTTGGTGGCGTGGGTAATGAGTGCGAGAAATGTGGAATCGTGTCGTTGTTTGGTGGCGTGGGTAATGAGTGCGAGAAATGTGGAATCGTGTGTACGAGACTGTGGAGTCGTCGTATGGAGGCGGTGTAGGAAATTTGTGTGCGAGATGAATTGTGATTGTAGTGTGGCCAGTGTGTGTGCTTATGAGATGGAGTCATCGTGGTGACAATGTGGCCTGTGTGTGTGATTTTGTAAGAATTATTGAATTAATTTCTGGAAATTAGAATTTTAAAGGAAAGCAACTTAGAAAATTAATCTTCGTGAAGAATATTTTGGTCTTGGAAGGAAAAAAGGACGAAACAATGGGGCATCGGTTAAGAATTTAAAACGCCAGTAGCCATTGGGAATAATGGAAGAACAGAATGTCTACTCAGTTTTAAAATTAACTGAATTTTAAATAATAAAAACTTTACTTTTGTTAATATTAAACGCACTTTTGTATTTGAATTTCACTAATTTATAGGTTTTGGAAACTGTGAGGAAGTTTTTAATTAAATAGATTTAATTGTCGAGGTCCTTTTTGTGACGGTGTTTCATAGAATCAATCTGAATTGGAATCATATTAGTCAACTTTCGTAATTCATTTTGTGTCCGACGGATAATTCGAAATTTCTTTATAGTATGAGAAGAACACACACAGCACTTAATCCTTCAGTGGATTGAATAAAATAAAATTTTTATAAAATTCTTGCGACTTTACTGGTGATATTCCTTATATTTTCTTCGTGGTAGAGCTTAATAAAAAAAATCATTCCCAACTCTTAAATTTAAATTCTATGAAATGTCTAATAGGAATCTTTAAATATCTAATTTCTTCGAATACGTTTGCTTAACCAGACCTTATAAAAAGGGTAGTTGATTAAGAATTAACCATAGATTCATTTCAAAACTTCTAAATCTTTAATTAAAAAGTTAATGTTTTATTTCCTTCAAAAATTAATTAGGAATTTTTAATATTCAGAAATTTACTAATTGCATTTCCATGACCTATTTCTATACAATTTTTTCGAAATGTTCTGAAGTCATTCGCACTTTCTGGTCTTTCTTTTACTCTCGGAGAGAATTTCCCTCTACTGCCTATAATGTAAGTTTTAATCCAGTCAGCCTCAATGTTTTGCTATTCCATGCAATTGAATCATCCTATTCATCATTCTTATAGTTGAAGTAACAATTCATCCGTTATCTCAGAGTCTGGCTCTATTCTATCTCAATCTGCCATAAAAAAATGTAACTCGGCAATAAGTTTTAAGTATTGTGTAAATCTGGTTTTAAAAGCACAATGCTAAGAATATTAATAGATTCTGCGCATGTGCGGGAACTTGATTCTTAAAATTCCGATAAAATATAGAAATATTTTAAATTTATAATATTGTTTTGAAATATATGATTTGGAATGATTCATAGTAACTGTATGAATAATGAAAAATAAAGATAAAATTTATTTAAAAAAAAAGAAAAATTATAAATTATTTGTCGATCTCGAGATTCGAACAGAAGACAGCAAAATACAATGACACACCCTGCCCATATAGCCACCAAGACTCGTACCTCGAGAGTTTCTGAATGGTCAAAGACTCTTATTACGACTCGGCAATAAGTTTTAAGTATTGTGTAAATCTGGTTTTAAAAGCACAATGCTAAGAATACTAGTAGATTCTGCGCATGTGCGTTAACTTGACTCTTAAAATTCCGATAAAATATAGAAATATTTTAAATTTATAATATTGTTTTGAAATATATGATTTGGAATGATTCATAGTAACTCAATGAATAATCGGGAAATAAAGATAAAATTTATTTAAAAAAAAGAAAAATTATAAAATCTTTGTCGATCTAGAGATTCGAACAGAAGACCAGCAAAATACAATGACACACCCTGCCGATCTAGCCACCGAAACGCGTACCTCGAGAGTTTCTGAAGGGTCAAAGATTCTTATTACGACTCGGCAATAAGTTTTAAGTATTGTGTAAATCCGGTTTTAAAAGCACAATGCTAAGAATATTAATAGATTCTGCGCATGTGCGGGAACTTGACTCTTAAAATTCCGATAAAATATAGAAATATTTTAAATTTATAATATTGTTTTGAAATATATGATTTGGAATGATTCATAGTAACTCTATGAGTAATAGAGAAATAAAGATAAAATTTATTTAAAAAAAAGAAAAATTATAAAATTTTTGTCGATCTCGAGATTCGAACAGACCAGCAAAATACAACGGCACACTCTGCCGATCTAGCCACAAAGACGCGTACCTCGAGAGCTTCTGAAGGGTCAAAGATTCTCATTACGACTCGGCAATAAGTTTTAAATATTGTGTAAATCTGGTTTTAAAAGCACAATGCTAAGAATATTAATAGATTCTGCGCATGTGCGGGAACTTGACTCTTAAAATTCCGATAAAATATAGAAATATTTTAAATTTATAATATTGTTTTGAAATATATGATTTGGAATGATTCATAGTAACTCTTTTAATAATGGAGAAATAAAGATAAAATTTATTTAAAAAAAAGAAAAATTATAAATTATTTGTCGATCTCGAGATTCGAACAGACCAGCAAAATACAACGACACACTCTGCCGATCTAGCCACAAAGACGCGTACCTCGAGAGCTTCTGAAGGGTCAAAGATTCTCATTACGACTCGGCAATAAGTTTTAAATATTGTGTAAATCTGGTTTTAAAAGCACAATGCTAAGAATATTAATAGATTCTGCGCATGTGCGGGAACTTGACTCTTAAAATTCCGATAAAATATAGAAATATTTTAAATTTATAATATTGTTTTGAAATATATGATTTGGAATGATTCATAGTAACTCTATGAATAATAGAGAAATAAAGATAAAATTTATTTAAAAAAAAGAAAAATTATAAATTATTTGTCGATCTCGAGATTCGAACAGAAGACAGCAAAATACAATGACACACCCTGCCGATCTAGCCACCAAGACTCGTACCTCGAGAGCTTCTGAAGGGTCAAAGATTCTCATTACGACTCGGCAATAAGTTTTAAGTATTGTGTAAATCTGGGTTTAAAAGCACAATGCTAAGAATATTAATAGATTCTGCGCATGTGCGGGAACTTAAAACTCTAAAACTCTTAAAATTCCGATAAAATATAGAAATATATTAAATTTATAATATTGTTTTGAAATATATGATTTGGAATGATTCATAGTAACTCTATGAATAATAGAGAAATAAAGATAAAATTTATTTAAAAAAAAGAAAAATTATAAAATCTTTGTCGATCTCGAGATTCGAACAGACCAGCAAAATACAACGACACACTCTGCCGATCTAGCCACCAAGACTCGTATCTCGAGAGCTTCTGAAGGGTCAAAGATTCTCATTACGACTCGGCAAAAAGTTTTAAGTATTGTGTAAATCTGGTTTTAAAAGCACAATGCTAAGAATATTAATAGATTCTGCGCATGTGCGGGAACTTGACTCTTAAAATTCCGATAAAATATAGAAATATTTTTAATTTATAATATTGTTTTGAAATATATGATTTGGAATGATTCATAGTAACTCTATGAATAATGGAAAAATAAAGATAAAATTTATTTAAAAAAAAGAAAAATTATAAATTATTTGTCGATCTCGAGATTCGAACAGCAGACCAGCAAAATACAATGACACACCCTGCCGATCTAGCCACCAAGACTCGTACCTCGAGAGCTTCTGAAGGGTCAAAGATTCTCATTACGACTCGGCAATAAGTTTTAAGTATTGTGTAAATCTGGTTTTAAAAGCACAATGCTAAGAATATTAATAGATTCTGCGCATGTGCGGGAACTTGACTCTTAAAATTCCGATAAAATATAGAAATATTTTTAATTTATAATATTGTTTTGAAATATATGATTTGGAATGATTCATAGTAACTCTATGAATAATGGAGAAATATAGATAAAATTTATTTAAAAAAAAAGAAAAATTATAAAATCTTTGTCGATCTAGAGATTCGAACAGAAGACCAGCAAAATACAATGACACACCCTGCCGATCTAGCCACAAAGACGCGTACCTCGAGAGCTTCTGAAGGGTCAAAGATTCTCATTAAGACTCGGCAAAAAGTTTTAAATATTGTGTAAATCTGGTTTTAAAAGCACAATGCTAAGAATATTAATTGATTCTGCGCATGTGCGCGAACTTGACTCTTAAAACTCCGATAAAATATAGAAATATTTTAAATTTATAATATTGTTTTGAAATATATGATTTGGAATGATTCATAGTAAATCTATGAATAATGGAGAAATAAAGATAAAATTTATTTAAAAAAAAAGAAAAATTATAAATTATTTGTCGATCTCGAGATTCGAACAGAAGACCAGCAAAATACAATGACAACCCTGCCGATCTAGCCACCAAGACTCGTACCTCGAGAGCTTCTGAAGGGTCAAAGATTCTCATTACGACTCGGCAATAAGTTTTAAGTATTGTGTAAATCTGGGTTTAAAAGCACAATGCTAAGAATATTAATAGATTCTGCGCATGTGCGGGAACTTAAAACTCTAAAACTCTTAAAATTCCGATAAAATATAGAAATATATTAAATTTATAATATTGTTTTGAAATATATGATTTGGAATGATTCATAGTAACTCTATGAATAATAGAGAAATAAAGATAAAATTTATTTAAAAAAAAGAAAAATTATAAAATCTTTGTCGATCTCGAGATTCGAACAGACCAGCAAAATACAACGACACACTCTGCCGATCTAGCCACCAAGACTCGTATCTCGAGAGCTTCTGAAGGGTCAAAGATTCTCATTACGACTCGGCAAAAAGTTTTAAGTATTGTGTAAATCTGGTTTTAAAAGCACAATGCTAAGAATATTAATAGATTCTGCGCATGTGCGGGAACTTGACTCTTAAAATTCCGATAAAATATAGAAATATTTTTAATTTATAATATTGTTTTGAAATATATGATTTGGAATGATTCATAGTAACTCTATGAATAATGGAAAAATAAAGATAAAATTTATTTAAAAAAAAGAAAAATTATAAATTATTTGTCGATCTCGAGATTCGAACAGCAGACCAGCAAAATTCAATGACACACCCTGCCGATCTAGCCACCAAGACTCGTACCTCGAGAGCTTCTGAAGGGTCAAAGATTCTCATTACGACTCGGCAATAAGTTTTAAGTATTGTGTAAATCTGGTTTTAAAAGCACAATGCTAAGAATATTAATAGATTCTGCGCATGTGCGGGAACTTGACTCTTAAAATTCCGATAAAATATAGAAATATATTAAATTTATAATATTGTTTTGAAATATATGATTTGGAATGATTCATAGTAACTCTATGAATAATAGAGAAATAAAGATAAAATTTATTTAAAAAAAAGAAAAATTATAAAATCTTTGTCGATCTCGAGATTCGAACAGACCAGCAAAATACAACGACACACTCTGCCGATCTAGCCACAAAGACGCGTACCTCGAGAGCGTCTGAAGGGTCAAAGATTCTCATTACGACTCGGCCATGAGTTTTAAGTATTGTGTAAATCTGTTCTTAAAAGCACAATGCTAAGAATATTAATAGATTCTGCGCATGTGCGCGAACTTGACTCTTAAAATTCCGATAAAATATAGAAATATTTTAAATTTATAATATTGTTTTGAAATATATGATTTGGAATGATTCATAGTAACTCAATGAATAATGGAGAAATATAGATAAAATTTATTTAAAAAAAAGAAAAATTATAAACTCTTTGTCGATCTCGAGATTCGAACAGAAGACCAGCAAAATACAATGACACACCCTGCCGATCTAGCCACCACGACGCGTACCTCGAGAGCTTCTGAAGGGTCAAAGATTCTCATTACGACTCGGCAAAAAGTTTTAAGTATTGTGTAAATCTGGTTTTAAAAGCACAATGCTAAGAATATTAATAGATTCTGCGCATGTGCGGGAACTTGACTCTTAAAATTCCTATAAAATATAGAAACATTTTAAATTTATATTATTGTTTTGAAATATATGATTTGGAATGATTCATAGTAACTCTATGAATAATGGAGATATAAAGATAAAATGTATTTAAAAAAAAGAAAAATTATAAATTATTTGTCGATCTCGAGATTCGAACAGAAGACCAGCAAAATACAATGACACACCCTGCCGATCTAGCCACCAAGACGCGTACCTCGAGAGTTTCGGAAGGGTCAAAGATTCTCATTACGACTCGGCAATAAGTTTTAAGTATTGTGTAAATCTGGTTTTAAATGCACAATGCTAAGAATATTAATAGATTCTGCGCATGTGCGGGAACTTGACTCTTAAAATTCCGATAAAATATAGAAATATTTTAAATTTATAATATTGTTTTGAAATATATGATTTGGAATGATTCATAGTAACTCTATGAATAATAGAGAAATAAATATAAAATTTATTTAAAAAAAAGAAAAATTATAAAATCTTAGTCGATCTCGAGATTCGAACAGACCAGCAAAATACAATGACACACCCTGCCGATCTAGCCACCAAGACGCGTACCTCGAGAGTTTCGGAAGGGTCAAAGATTCTCATTACGACTCGGCAAAAAGTTTGAAGTATTGTGTAAATCTGGTTTTAAAAGCACAATGCTAAGAATATTAATAGATTCTGCGCATGTGCGGGAACTTGACTCTTAAAATTCCGATAAAATATAGAAATATTTTAAATTTATAATATTGTTTTGAAATATATGATTTGGAATGATTCATAGTAACTCTATGAATAATAGAGAAATAAATATAAAATTTATTTAAAAAAAAGAAAAATTATAAAATCTTAGTCGATCTCGAGATTCGAACAGACCAGCAAAATACAACGACACACTCAGCCGATCTAGCCACAAAGACGCGTACCTCGAGAGCTTCTGAAGGGTCAAAGATTCTCATTACGACTCGGCCATAAGTTTTAAGTATTGTGTAAATCTGGTCTTAAAAGCACAATGCTAAGAATATTAATAGATTCTGCGCATGTGCGCGAACTTGACTCTTAAAATTCCGATAAAATATAGAAATATTTTAAATTTATAATATTGTTTTGAAATATATGATTTGGAATGATTCATAGTAACTCAATGAATAATGGAGAAATATAGATAAAATTTATTTAAAAAAAAGAAAAATTATAATCTCTTTGTCGATCTCGAGATTCGAACAGAAGACCAGCAAAATACAATGACACACCCGGCCGATCTAGCCACCAAGACGCGTACCTCGAGAGTTTCGGAAGGGTTAAAGATTCTCATTACGACTCGGCAATAAGTTTTAAGTATTGTGTAAATCTGGTTTTAAAAGCACAATGCTAAGAATATTAATAGATTCTGCGCATGTGCGGGAACTTGACTCTTAAAATTCCGATAAAATATAGAAATATTTTAAATTTATAATATTGTTTTGAAATATATGATTTGGAATGATTCATAGTAACTCTATGAATAATAGAGAAATAAATATAAAATTTATTAAAAAAAAAGAAAAATTATAAAATCTTAGTCGATCTCGAGATTCGAACAGACCAGCAAAATACAACGACACACTCTGCCGATCTAGCCACAAAGACTCGTACCTCGAGAGCTTCTGAAGGGTCAAAGATTCTCATTACGACTCGGCAATAAGTTTTAAGTATTGTGTAAATCTGGTTTTAAAAGCAAAATGTTAAGATTATTAATTGATTCTGCGCATGTGCGCGAACTTGACTCTTAAAATTCCGATAAAATATAGAAATATTTTTAATTTATAATATTGTTTTGAAATATATGATTTGGAATGATTCATAGTAACTCTATGAATAATGGAAAAATAAAGATAAAATTTATTTAAAAAAAAGAAAAATTATAAATTATTTGTCGATCTCGAGATTCGAACAGCAGACCAGCAAAATACAATGACACACCCTGCCGATCTAGCCACCAAGACTCGTACCTCGAGAGCTTCTGAAGGGTCAAAGATTCTCATTACGACTCGGCAATAAGTTTTAAGTATTGTGTAAATCTGGTTTTAAAAGCACAATGCTAAGAATATTAATAGATTCTGCGCATGTGCGGGAACTTGACTCTTAAAATTCCGATAAAATATAGAAATATTTTTAATTTATAATATTGTTTTGAAATATATGATTTGGAATGATTCATAGTAACTCTATGAATAATGGAAAAATAAAGATAAAATTTATTTTAAAAAAAGAAAAATTATAAATTATTTGTCGATCTCGAGATTCGAACAGCAGACCAGCAAAATACAATGACACACCCTGCCGATCTAGCCACCAAGACTCGTACCTCGAGAGCTTCTGAAGGGTCAAAGATTCTCATTACGACTCGGCAATAAGTTTTAAGTATTGTGTAAATCTGGTTATAAAAGCACAATGCTAAGAATATTAATAGATTCTGCGCATGTGCGGGAACTTGACTCTTAAAATTCCGATAAAATATAGAAATATTTAAATATATAATATTGTTTTGAAATATATGATTTGGAATGATTCATAGTAACTCTATGAATAATGGAGAAATATAGATAAAATTTATTTAAAAAAAAAGAAAAATTATAAAATCTTTGTCGATCTAGAGATTCGAACAGAAGACCAGCAAAATACAATGACACACCCTGCCGATCTAGCCACAAAGACGCGTACCTCGAGAGCTTCTGAAGGGTCAAAGATTCTCATTACGACTCGGCAAAAAGTTTTAAATATTGTGTAAATCTGGTTTTAAAAGCACAATGCTAAGAATATTAATTGATTCTGCGCATGTGCGCGAACTTGACTCTTAAAACTCCGATAAAATATAGAAATATTTTAAATTTATAATATTGTTTTGAAATATATGATTTGGAATGATTCATAGTAAATCTATGAATAATGGAGAAATAAAGATAAAATTTATTTAAAAAAAAAGAAAAATTATAAATTATTTGTCGATCTCGAGATTCGAACAGAAGACCAGCAAAATACAATGACAACCCTGCCGATCTAGCCACCAAGACTCGTACCTCGAGAGCTTCTGAAGGGTCAAAGATTCTCATTACGACTCGGCAATAAGTTTTAAGTATTGTGTAAATCTGGGTTTAAAAGCACAATGCTAAGAATATTAATATATTCTGCGCATGTGCGGGAACTTAAAATTCTAAAACTCTTAAAATTCCGATAAAATATAGAAATATATTAAATTTATAATATTGTTTTGAAATATATGATTTGGAATGATTCATAGTAACTCTATGAATAATAGAGAAATAAAGATAAAATTTATTTAAAAAAAAGAAAAATTATAAAATCTTTGTCGATCTCGAGATTCGAACAGACCAGCAAAATACAACGACACACTCTGCCGATCTAGCCACCAAGACTCGTATCTCGAGAGCTTCTGAAGGGTCAAAGATTCTCATTACGACTCGGCAAAAAGTTTTAAGTATTGTGTAAATCTGGTTTTAAAAGCACAATGCTAAGAATATTAATAGATTCTGCGCATGTGCGGGAACTTGACTCTTAAAATTCCGATAAAATATAGAAATATTTTAAATATATAATATTGTTTTGAAATATATGATTTGGAATGATTCATAGTAACTCTATGAATAATGGAGAAATATAGATAAAATTTATTTAAAAAAAAAGAAAAATTATAAAATCTTTGTCGATCGAGAGATTCGAACAGAAGACCAGCAAAATACAATGACACACCCTGCCGATCTAGCCACAAAGACGCGTACCTCGAGAGCTTCTGAAGGGTCAAAGATTCTCATTACGACTCGGCAAAAAGTTTTAAATATTGTGTAAATCTGGTTTTAAAAGCACAATGCTAAGAATATTAATTGATTCTGCGCATGTGCGCGAACTTGACTCTTAAAACTCCGATAAAATATAGAAATATTTTAAATTTATAATATTGTTTTGAAATATATGATTTGGAATGATTCATAGTAAATCTATGAATAATGGAGAAATAAAGATAAAATTTATTTAAAAAAAAAGAAAAATTATAAATTATTTGTCGATCTCGAGATTCGAACAGAAGACCAGCAAAATACAATGACAACCCTGCCGATCTAGCCACCAAGACTCGTACCTCGAGAGCTTCTGAAGGGTCAAAGATTCTCATTACGACTCGGCAATAAGTTTTAAGTATTGTGTAAATCTGGGTTTAAAAGCACAATGCTAAGAATATTAATAGATTCTGCGCATGTGCGGGAACTTAAAACTCTAAAACTCTTAAAATTCCGATAAAATATAGAAATATATTAAATTTATAATATTGTTTTGAAATATATGATTTGGAATGATTCATAGTAACTCTATGAATAATAGAGAAATAAAGATAAAATTTATTTAAAAAAAAGAAAAATTATAAAATCTTTGTCGATCTCGAGATTCGAACAGACCAGCAAAATACAACGACACACTCTGCCGATCTAGCCACCAAGACTCGTATCTCGAGAGCTTCTGAAGGGTCAAAGATTCTCATTACGACTCGGCAAAAAGTTTTAAGTATTGTGTAAATCTGGTTTTAAAAGCACAATGCTAAGAATATTAATAGATTCTGCGCATGTGCGGGAACTTGACTCTTAAAATTCCGATAAAATATAGAAATATTTTTAATTTATAATATTGTTTTGAAATATATGATTTGGAATGATTCATAGTAACTCTATGAATAATGGAAAAATAAAGATAAAATTTATTTAAAAAAAAGAAAAATTATAAATTATTTGTCGATCTCGAGATTCGAACAGCAGACCAGCAAAATACAATGACACACCCTGCCGATCTAGCCACCAAGACTCGTACCTCGAGAGCTTCTGAAGGGTCAAAGATTCTCATTACGACTCGGCAATAAGTTTTAAGTATTGTGTAAATCTGGTTTTAAAAGCACAATGCTAAGAATATTAATAGATTCTGCGCATGTGCGGGAACTTGACTCTTAAAATTCCGATAAAATATAGAAATATATTAAATTTATAATATTGTTTTGAAATATATGATTTGGAATGATTCATAGTAACTCTATGAATAATAGAGAAATAAAGATAAAATTTATTTAAAAAAAAGAAAAATTATAAAATCTTTGTCGATCTCGAGATTCGAACAGACCAGCAAAATACAACGACACACTCTGCCGATCTAGCCACAAAGACGCGTACCTCGAGAGCGTCTGAAGGGTCAAAGATTCTCATTACGACTCGGCAATAAGTTTTAAGTATTGTGTAAATCTGGTCTTAAAAGCACAATGCTAAGAATATTAATAGATTCTGCGCATGTGCGCGAACTTGACTCTTAAAATTCCGATAAAATATAGAAATATTTTAAATTTATAATATTGTTTTGAAATATATGATTTGGAATGATTCATAGTAACTCTATGAATAATGGAGAAATAAAGATAAAATTTATTTAAAAAAAAGAAAAATTATAAAATCTTTGTCGATCTCGAGATTCGAACAGACCAGCAAAATACAACGACACACTCTGCCGATCTAGCCACCAAGACTCGTACCTCGAGAGCTTCTGAAGGGTCAAAGATTCTCATTACGACTCGGCAATAAGTTTTAAGTATTGTGTAAATCTGGTTTTAAAAGCAAAATGTTAAGATTATTAATTGATTCTGCGCATGTGCGCGAACTTGACTCTTAAAATTCCGATAAAATATAGAAATATTTTTAATTTATAATATTGTTTTGAAATATATGATTTGGAATGATTCATAGTAACTCTATGAATAATGGAAAAATAAAGATAAAATTTATTTAAAAAAAAGAAAAATTATAAATTATTTGTCGATCTCGAGATTCGAACAGCAGACCAGCAAAATACAATGACACACCCTGCCGATCTAGCCACCAAGACTCGTACCTCGAGAGCTTCTGAAGGGTCAAAGATTCTCATTACGACTCGGCAATAAGTTTTAAGTATTGTGTAAATCTGGTTTTAAAAGCACAATGCTAAGAATATTAATAGATTCTGCGCATGTGCGGGAACTTGACTCTTAAAATTCCGATAAAATATAGAAATATTTTTAATTTATAATATTGTTTTGAAATATATGATTTGGAATGATTCATAGTAACTCTATGAATAATGGAAAAATAAAGATAAAATTTATTTTAAAAAAAGAAAAATTATAAATTATTTGTCGATCTCGAGATTCGAACAGCAGACCAGCAAAATACAATGACACACCCTGCCGATCTAGCCACCAAGACTCGTACCTCGAGAGCTTCTGAAGGGTCAAAGATTCTCATTACGACTCGGCAATAAGTTTTAAGTATTGTGTAAATCTGGTTATAAAAGCACAATGCTAAGAATATTAATAGATTCTGCGCATGTGCGGGAACTTGACTCTTAAAATTCCGATAAAATATAGAAATATTTAAATATATAATATTGTTTTGAAATATATGATTTGGAATGATTCATAGTAACTCTATGAATAATGGAGAAATATAGATAAAATTTATTTAAAAAAAAAGAAAAATTATAAAATCTTTGTCGATCTAGAGATTCGAACAGAAGACCAGCAAAATACAATGACACACCCTGCCGATCTAGCCACAAAGACGCGTACCTCGAGAGCTTCTGAAGGGTCAAAGATTCTCATTACGACTCGGCAAAAAGTTTTAAATATTGTGTAAATCTGGTTTTAAAAGCACAATGCTAAGAATATTAATTGATTCTGCGCATGTGCGCGAACTTGACTCTTAAAACTCCGATAAAATATAGAAATATTTTAAATTTATAATATTGTTTTGAAATATATGATTTGGAATGATTCATAGTAAATCTATGAATAATGGAGAAATAAAGATAAAATTTATTTAAAAAAAAAGAAAAATTATAAATTATTTGTCGATCTCGAGATTCGAACAGAAGACCAGCAAAATACAATGACAACCCTGCCGATCTAGCCACCAAGACTCGTACCTCGAGAGCTTCTGAAGGGTCAAAGATTCTCATTACGACTCGGCAATAAGTTTTAAGTATTGTGTAAATCTGGGTTTAAAAGCACAATGCTAAGAATATTAATATATTCTGCGCATGTGCGGGAACTTAAAATTCTAAAACTCTTAAAATTCCGATAAAATATAGAAATATATTAAATTTATAATATTGTTTTGAAATATATGATTTGGAATGATTCATAGTAACTCTATGAATAATAGAGAAATAAAGATAAAATTTATTTAAAAAAAAGAAAAATTATAAAATCTTTGTCGATCTCGAGATTCGAACAGACCAGCAAAATACAACGACACACTCTGCCGATCTAGCCACCAAGACTCGTATCTCGAGAGCTTCTGAAGGGTCAAAGATTCTCATTACGACTCGGCAAAAAGTTTTAAGTATTGTGTAAATCTGGTTTTAAAAGCACAATGCTAAGAATATTAATAGATTCTGCGCATGTGCGGGAACTTGACTCTTAAAATTCCGATAAAATATAGAAATATTTTAAATATATAATATTGTTTTGAAATATATGATTTGGAATGATTCATAGTAACTCTATGAATAATGGAGAAATATAGATAAAATTTATTTAAAAAAAAAGAAAAATTATAAAATCTTTGTCGATCGAGAGATTCGAACAGAAGACCAGCAAAATACAATGACACACCCTGCCGATCTAGCCACAAAGACGCGTACCTCGAGAGCTTCTGAAGGGTCAAAGATTCTCATTACGACTCGGCAAAAAGTTTTAAATATTGTGTAAATCTGGTTTTAAAAGCACAATGCTAAGAATATTAATTGATTCTGCGCATGTGCGCGAACTTGACTCTTAAAACTCCGATAAAATATAGAAATATTTTAAATTTATAATATTGTTTTGAAATATATGATTTGGAATGATTCATAGTAAATCTATGAATAATGGAGAAATAAAGATAAAATTTATTTAAAAAAAAAGAAAAATTATAAATTATTTGTCGATCTCGAGATTCGAACAGAAGACCAGCAAAATACAATGACAACCCTGCCGATCTAGCCACCAAGACTCGTACCTCGAGAGCTTCTGAAGGGTCAAAGATTCTCATTACGACTCGGCAATAAGTTTTAAGTATTGTGTAAATCTGGGTTTAAAAGCACAATGCTAAGAATATTAATAGATTCTGCGCATGTGCGGGAACTTAAAACTCTAAAACTCTTAAAATTCCGATAAAATATAGAAATATATTAAATTTATAATATTGTTTTGAAATATATGATTTGGAATGATTCATAGTAACTCTATGAATAATAGAGAAATAAAGATAAAATTTATTTAAAAAAAAGAAAAATTATAAAATCTTTGTCGATCTCGAGATTCGAACAGACCAGCAAAATACAACGACACACTCTGCCGATCTAGCCACCAAGACTCGTATCTCGAGAGCTTCTGAAGGGTCAAAGATTCTCATTACGACTCGGCAAAAAGTTTTAAGTATTGTGTAAATCTGGTTTTAAAAGCACAATGCTAAGAATATTAATAGATTCTGCGCATGTGCGGGAACTTGACTCTTAAAATTCCGATAAAATATAGAAATATTTTTAATTTATAATATTGTTTTGAAATATATGATTTGGAATGATTCATAGTAACTCTATGAATAATGGAAAAATAAAGATAAAATTTATTTAAAAAAAAGAAAAATTATAAATTATTTGTCGATCTCGAGATTCGAACAGCAGACCAGCAAAATACAATGACACACCCTGCCGATCTAGCCACCAAGACTCGTACCTCGAGAGCTTCTGAAGGGTCAAAGATTCTCATTACGACTCGGCAATAAGTTTTAAGTATTGTGTAAATCTGGTTTTAAAAGCACAATGCTAAGAATATTAATAGATTCTGCGCATGTGCGGGAACTTGACTCTTAAAATTCCGATAAAATATAGAAATATATTAAATTTATAATATTGTTTTGAAATATATGATTTGGAATGATTCATAGTAACTCTATGAATAATAGAGAAATAAAGATAAAATTTATTTAAAAAAAAGAAAAATTATAAAATCTTTGTCGATCTCGAGATTCGAACAGACCAGCAAAATACAACGACACACTCTGCCGATCTAGCCACAAAGACGCGTACCTCGAGAGCGTCTGAAGGGTCAAAGATTCTCATTACGACTCGGCAATAAGTTTTAAGTATTGTGTAAATCTGGTCTTAAAAGCACAATGCTAAGAATATTAATAGATTCTGCGCATGTGCGCGAACTTGACTCTTAAAATTCCGATAAAATATAGAAATATTTTAAATTTATAATATTGTTTTGAAATATATGATTTGGAATGATTCATAGTAACTCTATGAATAATGGAGAAATAAAGATAAAATTTATTTAAAAAAAAGAAAAATTATAAAATCTTTGTCGATCTCGAGATTCGAACAGACCAGCAAAATACAACGACACACTCTGCCGATCTAGCCACCAAGACGCGTACCTCGAGAGCTTCTGAAGGGTCAAAGATTCTCATTACGACTCGGCAATAAGTTTTAAGTATTGTGTAAATCTGGTTTTAAAAGCACAATGCTAAGAATATTAATTGATTCTGCGCTTGTGCGCGAAATTGACTCATAAAATTCCGATAAAATATAGAAATATTTTAAATTTATAATATGGTTTTGAAATATATGATTTGGAATGATTCATAGTAACTCAATGAATAATGGAGAAATATAGATAAAATTTATTTAAAAAAAAGAAAAATTATAAAATCTTTGTCGATCTCGAGATTCGAACAGAAGACCAGCAAAATACAATGACACACCCTGCCGATCTAGCCACCAAGACGCGTACCTCGAGAGTTTCGGAAGGGTCAAAGATTCTCATTACGACTCGGCCATGAGTTTTAAGTATTGTGTAAATCTGTTCTTAAAAGCACAATGCTAAGAATATTAATAGATTCTGCGCATGTGCGCGAACTTGACTCTTAAAATTCCGATAAAATATAGAAATATTTTAAATTTATAATATTGTTTTGAAATATATGATTTGGAATGATTCATAGTAACTCAATGAATAATGGAGAAATATAGATAAAATTTATTTAAAAAAAAGAAAAATTATAAACTCTTTGTCGATCTCGAGATTCGAACAGAAGACCAGCAAAATACAATGACACACCCTGCCGATCTAGCCACCACGACGCGTACCTCGAGAGCTTCTGAAGGGTCAAAGATTCTCATTACGACTCGGCAAAAAGTTTTAAGTATTGTGTAAATCTGGTTTTAAAAGCACAATGCTAAGAATATTAATAGATTCTGCGCATGTGCGGGAACTTGACTCTTAAAATTCCTATAAAATATAGAAACATTTTAAATTTATATTATTGTTTTGAAATATATGATTTGGAATGATTCATAGTAACTCTATGAATAATGGAGATATAAAGATAAAATGTATTTAAAAAAAAGAAAAATTATAAATTATTTGTCGATCTCGAGATTCGAACAGAAGACCAGCAAAATACAATGACACACCCTGCCGATCTAGCCACCAAGACGCGTACCTCGAGAGTTTCGGAAGGGTCAAAGATTCTCATTACGACTCGGCAATAAGTTTTAAGTATTGTGTAAATCTGGTTTTAAATGCACAATGCTAAGAATATTAATAGATTCTGCGCATGTGCGGGAACTTGACTCTTAAAATTCCGATAAAATATAGAAATATTTTAAATTTATAATATTGTTTTGAAATATATGATTTGGAATGATTCATAGTAACTCTATGAATAATAGAGAAATAAATATAAAATTTATTTAAAAAAAAGAAAAATTATAAAATCTTAGTCGATCTCGAGATTCGAACAGACCAGCAAAATACAATGACACACCCTGCCGATCTAGCCACCAAGACGCGTACCTCGAGAGTTTCGGAAGGGTCAAAGATTCTCATTACGACTCGGCAAAAAGTTTGAAGTATTGTGTAAATCTGGTTTTAAAAGCACAATGCTAAGAATATTAATAGATTCTGCGCATGTGCGGGAACTTGACTCTTAAAATTCCGATAAAATATAGAAATATTTTAAATTTATAATATTGTTTTGAAATATATGATTTGGAATGATTCATAGTAACTCTATGAATAATAGAGAAATAAATATAAAATTTATTAAAAAAAAAGAAAAATTATAAAATCTTAGTCGATCTCGAGATTCGAACAGACCAGCAAAATACAACGACACACTCTGCCGATCTAGCCACAAAGACTCGTACCTCGAGAGCTTCTGAAGGGTCAAAGATTCTCATTACGACTCGGCAATAAGTTTTAACTATTGTGTAAATCTGGTTTTAAAAGCACAATGCTAAGAATATTAATAGATTCTGCGCATGTGCTGGAACATGACTCTTAAAATTCCGATAAAATATAGAAATATTTTAAATTTATAATATTGTTTTGAAATATATGATTTGGAATGATTCATAGTAACTCTATGAATAATAGAGAAATAAATATAAAATTTATTTAAAAAAAAGAAAAATTATAAAATCTTAGTCGATCTCGAGATTCGAACAGACCAGCAAAATACAATGACACACCCTGCCGATCTAGCCACCAAGACGCGTACCTCGAGAGCTTCTGAAGGGTCAAAGATTCTCATTACGACTCGGCAATAAGTTTTAAGTATTGTGTAAATCTGGTTTTAAAAGCACAATGCTAAGAATATTAATTGATTCTGCGCTTGTGCGCGAAATTGACTCATAAAATTCCGATAAAATATAGAAATATTTTAAATTTATAATATGGTTTTGAAATATATGATTTGGAATGATTCATAGTAACTCAATGAATAATGGAGAAATATAGATAAAATTTATTTAAAAAAAAGAAAAATTATAAAATCTTTGTCGATCTCGAGATTCGAACAGAAGACCAGCAAAATACAATGACACACCCTGCCGATCTAGCCACCAAGACGCGTACCTCGAGAGTTTCGGAAGGGTCAAAGATTCTCATTACGACTCGGCCATGAGTTTTAAGTATTGTGTAAATCTGTTCTTAAAAGCACAATGCTAAGAATATTAATAGATTCTGCGCATGTGCGCGAACTTGACTCTTAAAATTCCTATAAAATATAGAAACATTTTAAATTTATATTATTGTTTTGAAATATATGATTTGGAATGATTCATAGTAACTCTATGAATAATGGAGATATAAAGATAAAATGTATTTAAAAAAAAGAAAAATTATAAATTATTTGTCGATCTCGAGATTCGAACAGAAGACCAGCAAAATACAATGACACACCCTGCCGATCTAGCCACCAAGACGCGTACCTCGAGAGTTTCGGAAGGGTCAAAGATTCTCATTACGACTCGGCAATAAGTTTTAAGTATTGTGTAAATCTGGTTTTAAATGCACAATGCTAAGAATATTAATAGATTCTGCGCATGTGCGGGAACTTGACTCTTAAAATTCCGATAAAATATAGAAATATTTTAAATTTATAATATTGTTTTGAAATATATGATTTGGAATGATTCATAGTAACTCTATGAATAATAGAGAAATAAATATAAAATTTATTTAAAAAAAAGAAAAATTATAAAATCTTAGTCGATCTCGAGATTCGAACAGACCAGCAAAATTCAATGACACACCCTGCCGATCTAGCCACCAAGACGCGTACCTCGAGAGTTTCGGAAGGGTCAAAGATTCTCATTACGACTCGGCAAAAAGTTTGAAGTATTGTGTAAATCTGGTTTTAAAAGCACAATGCTAAGAATATTAATAGATTCTGCGCATGTGCGGGAACTTGACTCTTAAAATTCCGATAAAATATAGAAATATTTTAAATTTATAATATTGTTTTGAAATATATGATTTGGAATGATTCATAGTAACTCTATGAATAATAGAGAAATAAATATAAAATTTATTAAAAAAAAAGAAAAATTATAAAATCTTAGTCGATCTCGAGATTCGAACAGACCAGCAAAATACAACGACACACTCTGCCGATCTAGCCACAAAGACTCGTACCTCGAGAGCTTCTGAAGGGTCAAAGATTCTCATTACGACTCGGCAATAAGTTTTAACTATTGTGTAAATCTGGTTTTAAAAGCACAATGCTAAGAATATTAATAGATTCTGCGCATGTGCTGGAACATGACTCTTAAAATTCCGATAAAATATAGAAATATTTTAAATTTATAATATTGTTTTGAAATATATGATTTGGAATGATTCATAGTAACTCTATGAATAATAGAGAAATAAATATAAAATTTATTTAAAAAAAAGAAAAATTATAAAATCTTAGTCGATCTCGAGATTCTAACAGACCAGCAAAATACAATGACACACCCTGCCGATCTAGCCACCAAGACGCGTACCTCGAGAGCTTCTGAAGGGTCAAAGATTCTCATTACGACTCGGCAATAAGTTTTAAGTATTGTGTAAATCTGGTTTTAAAAGCACAATGCTAAGAATATTAATTGATTCTGCGCTTGTGCGCGAAATTGACTCATAAAATTCCGATAAAATATAGAAATATTTTAAATTTATAATATGGTTTTGAAATATATGATTTGGAATGATTCATAGTAACTCAATGAATAATGGAGAAATATAGATAAAATTTATTTAAAAAAAAGAAAAATTATAAAATCTTTGTCGATCTCGAGATTCGAACAGAAGACCAGCAAAATACAATGACACACCCTGCCGATCTAGCCACCAAGACGCGTACCTCGAGAGTTTCGGAAGGGTCAAAGATTCTCATTACGACTCGGCCATGAGTTTTAAGTATTGTGTAAATCTGTTCTTAAAAGCACAATGCTAAGAATATTAATAGATTCTGCGCATGTGCGCGAACTTGACTCTTAAAATTCCTATAAAATATAGAAACATTTTAAATTTATATTATTGTTTTGAAATATATGATTTGGAATGATTCATAGTAACTCTATGAATAATGGAGATATAAAGATAAAATGTATTTAAAAAAAAGAAAAATTATAAATTATTTGTCGATCTCGAGATTCGAACAGAAGACCAGCAAAATACAATGACACACCCTGCCGATCTAGCCACCAAGACGCGTACCTCGAGAGTTTCGGAAGGGTCAAAGATTCTCATTACGACTCGGCAATAAGTTTTAAGTATTGTGTAAATCTGGTTTTAAATGCACAATGCTAAGAATATTAATAGATTCTGCGCATGTGCGGGAACTTGACTCTTAAAATTCCGATAAAATATAGAAATATTTTAAATTTATAATATTGTTTTGAAATATATGATTTGGAATGATTCATAGTAACTCTATGAATAATAGAGAAATAAATATAAAATTTATTTAAAAAAAAGAAAAATTATAAAATCTTAGTCGATCTCGAGATTCGAACAGACCAGCAAAATACAATGACACACCCTGCCGATCTAGCCACCAAGACGCGTACCTCGAGAGTTTCGGAAGGGTCAAAGATTCTCATTACGACTCGGCAAAAAGTTTGAAGTATTGTGTAAATCTGGTTTTAAAAGCACAATGCTAAGAATATTAATAGATTCTGCGCATGTGCGGGAACTTGACTCTTAAAATTCCGATAAAATATAGAAATATTTTAAATTTATAATATTGTTTTGAAATATATGATTTGGAATGATTCATAGTAACTCTATGAATAATAGAGAAATAAATATAAAATTTATTAAAAAAAAAGAAAAATTATAAAATCTTAGTCGATCTCGAGATTCGAACAGACCAGCAAAATACAACGACACACTCTGCCGATCTAGCCACAAAGACTCGTACCTCGAGAGCTTCTGAAGGGTCAAAGATTCTCATTACGACTCGGCAATAAGTTTTAACTATTGTGTAAATCTGGTTTTAAAAGCACAATGCTAAGAATATTAATAGATTCTGCGCATGTGCTGGAACATGACTCTTAAAATTCCGATAAAATATAGAAATATTTTAAATTTATAATATTGTTTTGAAATATATGATTTGGAATGATTCATAGTAACTCTATGAATAATAGAGAAATAAATATAAAATTTATTTAAAAAAAAGAAAAATTATAAAATCTTAGTCGATCTCGAGATTCGAACAGACCAGCAAAATACAATGACACACCCTGCCGATCTAGCCACCAAGACGCGTACCTCGAGAGCTTCTGAAGGGTCAAAGATTCTCATTACGACTCGGCAATAAGTTTTAAGTATTGTGTAAATCTGGTTTTAAAAGCACAATGCTAAGAATATTAATTGATTCTGCGCTTGTGCGCGAAATTGACTCATAAAATTCCGATAAAATATAGAAATATTTTAAATTTATAATATGGTTTTGAAATATATGATTTGGAATGATTCATAGTAACTCAATGAATAATGGAGAAATATAGATAAAATTTATTTAAAAAAAAGAAAAATTATAAAATCTTTGTCGATCTCGAGATTCGAACAGAAGACCAGCAAAATACAATGACACACCCTGCCGATCTAGCCACCAAGACGCGTACCTCGAGAGTTTCGGAAGGGTCAAAGATTCTCATTACGACTCGGCAATAAGTTTTAAGTATTGTGTAAATCTGGTTTTAAATGCACAATGCTAAGAATATTAATAGATTCTGCGCATGTGCGGGAACTTGACTCTTAAAATTCCGATAAAATATAGAAATATTTTAAATTTATAATATTGTTTTGAAATATATGATTTGGAATGATTCATAGTAACTCTATGAATAATAGAGAAATAAATATAAAATTTATTTAAAAAAAAGAAAAATTATAAAATCTTAGTCGATCTCGAGATTCGAACAGACCAGCAAAATACAATGACACACCCTGCCGATCTAGCCACCAAGACGCGTACCTCGAGAGTTTCGGAAGGGTCAAAGATTCTCATTACGACTCGGCAAAAAGTTTGAAGTATTGTGTAAATCTGGTTTTAAAAGCACAATGCTAAGAATATTAATAGATTCTGCGCATGTGCGGGAACTTGACTCTTAAAATTCCGATAAAATATAGAAATATTTTAAATTTATAATATTGTTTTGAAATATATGATTTGGAATGATTCATAGTAACTCTATGAATAATAGAGAAATAAATATAAAATTTATTAAAAAAAAAGAAAAATTATAAAATCTTAGTCGATCTCGAGATTCGAACAGACCAGCAAAATACAACGACACACTCTGCCGATCTAGCCACAAAGACTCGTACCTCGAGAGCTTCTGAAGGGTCAAAGATTCTCATTACGACTCGGCAATAAGTTTTAACTATTGTGTAAATCTGGTTTTAAAAGCACAATGCTAAGAATATTAATAGATTCTGCGCATGTGCTGGAACATGACTCTTAAAATTCCGATAAAATATAGAAATATTTTAAATTTATAATATTGTTTTGAAATATATGATTTGGAATGATTCATAGTAACTCTATGAATAATAGAGAAATAAATATAAAATTTATTTAAAAAAAAGAAAAATTATAAAATCTTAGTCGATCTCGAGATTCGAACAGACCAGCAAAATACAATGACACACCCTGCCGATCTAGCCACCAAGACGCGTACCTCGAGAGCTTCTGAAGGGTCAAAGATTCTCATTACGACTCGGCAATAAGTTTTAAGTATTGTGTAAATCTGGTTTTAAAAGCACAATGCTAAGAATATTAATTGATTCTGCGCTTGTGCGCGAAATTGACTCATAAAATTCCGATAAAATATAGAAATATTTTAAATTTATAATATGGTTTTGAAATATATGATTTGGAATGATTCATAGTAACTCAATGAATAATGGAGAAATATAGATAAAATTTATTTAAAAAAAAGAAAAATTATAAAATCTTTGTCGATCTCGAGATTCGAACAGAAGACCAGCAAAATACAATGACACACCCTGCCGATCTAGCCACCAAGACGCGTACCTCGAGAGTTTCGGAAGGGTCAAAGATTCTCATTACGACTCGGCCATGAGTTTTAAGTATTGTGTAAATCTGTTCTTAAAAGCACAATGCTAAGAATATTAATAGATTCTGCGCATGTGCGCGAACTTGACTCTTAAAATTCCTATAAAATATAGAAACATTTTAAATTTATATTATTGTTTTGAAATATATGATTTGGAATGATTCATAGTAACTCTATGAATAATGGAGATATAAAGATAAAATGTATTTAAAAAAAAGAAAAATTATAAATTATTTGTCGATCTCGAGATTCGAACAGAAGACCAGCAAAATACAATGACACACCCTGCCGATCTAGCCACCAAGACGCGTACCTCGAGAGTTTCGGAAGGGTCAAAGATTCTCATTACGACTCGGCAATAAGTTTTAAGTATTGTGTAAATCTGGTTTTAAATGCACAATGCTAAGAATATTAATAGATTCTGCGCATGTGCGGGAACTTGACTCTTAAAATTCCGATAAAATATAGAAATATTTTAAATTTATAATATTGTTTTGAAATATATGATTTGGAATGATTCATAGTAACTCTATGAATAATAGAGAAATAAATATAAAATTTATTTAAAAAAAAGAAAAATTATAAAATCTTAGTCGATCTCGAGATTCGAACAGACCAGCAAAATTCAATGACACACCCTGCCGATCTAGCCACCAAGACGCGTACCTCGAGAGTTTCGGAAGGGTCAAAGATTCTCATTACGACTCGGCAAAAAGTTTGAAGTATTGTGTAAATCTGGTTTTAAAAGCACAATGCTAAGAATATTAATAGATTCTGCGCATGTGCGGGAACTTGACTCTTAAAATTCCGATAAAATATAGAAATATTTTAAATTTATAATATTGTTTTGAAATATATGATTTGGAATGATTCATAGTAACTCTATGAATAATAGAGAAATAAATATAAAATTTATTAAAAAAAAAGAAAAATTATAAAATCTTAGTCGATCTCGAGATTCGAACAGACCAGCAAAATACAACGACACACTCTGCCGATCTAGCCACAAAGACTCGTACCTCGAGAGCTTCTGAAGGGTCAAAGATTCTCATTACGACTCGGCAATAAGTTTTAACTATTGTGTAAATCTGGTTTTAAAAGCACAATGCTAAGAATATTAATAGATTCTGCGCATGTGCTGGAACATGACTCTTAAAATTCCGATAAAATATAGAAATATTTTAAATTTATAATATTGTTTTGAAATATATGATTTGGAATGATTCATAGTAACTCTATGAATAATAGAGAAATAAATATAAAATTTATTTAAAAAAAAGAAAAATTATAAAATCTTAGTCGATCTCGAGATTCTAACAGACCAGCAAAATACAATGACACACCCTGCCGATCTAGCCACCAAGACGCGTACCTCGAGAGCTTCTGAAGGGTCAAAGATTCTCATTACGACTCGGCAATAAGTTTTAAGTATTGTGTAAATCTGGTTTTAAAAGCACAATGCTAAGAATATTAATTGATTCTGCGCTTGTGCGCGAAATTGACTCATAAAATTCCGATAAAATATAGAAATATTTTAAATTTATAATATGGTTTTGAAATATATGATTTGGAATGATTCATAGTAACTCAATGAATAATGGAGAAATATAGATAAAATTTATTTAAAAAAAAGAAAAATTATAAAATCTTTGTCGATCTCGAGATTCGAACAGAAGACCAGCAAAATACAATGACACACCCTGCCGATCTAGCCACCAAGACGCGTACCTCGTGAGTTTCGGAAGGGTCAAAGATTCTCATTACGACTCGGCCATGAGTTTTAAGTATTGTGTAAATCTGTTCTTAAAAGCACAATGCTAAGAATATTAATAGATTCTGCGCATGTGCGCGAACTTGACTCTTAAAATTCCTATAAAATATAGAAACATTTTAAATTTATATTATTGTTTTGAAATATATGATTTGGAATGATTCATAGTAACTCTATGAATAATGGAGATATAAAGATAAAATGTATTTAAAAAAAAGAAAAATTATAAATTATTTGTCGATCTCGAGATTCGAACAGAAGACCAGCAAAATACAATGACACACCCTGCCGATCTAGCCACCAAGACGCGTACCTCGAGAGTTTCGGAAGGGTCAAAGATTCTCATTACGACTCGGCAATAAGTTTTAAGTATTGTGTAAATCTGGTTTTAAATGCACAATGCTAAGAATATTAATAGATTCTGCGCATGTGCGGGAACTTGACTCTTAAAATTCCGATAAAATATAGAAATATTTTAAATTTATAATATTGTTTTGAAATATATGATTTGGAATGATTCATAGTAACTCTATGAATAATAGAGAAATAAATATAAAATTTATTTAAAAAAAAGAAAAATTATAAAATCTTAGTCGATCTCGAGATTCGAACAGACCAGCAAAATACAATGACACACCCTGCCGAACTAGCCACCAAGACGCGTACCTCGAGAGTTTCGGAAGGGTCAAAGATTCTCATTACGACTCGGCAAAAAGTTTGAAGTATTGTGTAAATCTGGTTTTAAAAGCACAATGCTAAGAATATTAATAGATTCTGCGCATGTGCGGGAACTTGACTCTTAAAATTCCGATAAAATATAGAAATATTTTAAATTTATAATATTGTTTTGAAATATATGATTTGGAATGATTCATAGTAACTCTATGAATAATAGAGAAATAAATATAAAATTTATTAAAAAAAAAGAAAAATTATAAAATCTTAGTCGATCTCGAGATTCGAACAGACCAGCAAAATACAACGACACACTCTGCCGATCTAGCCACAAAGACTCGTACCTCGAGAGCTTCTGAAGGGTCAAAGATTCTCATTACGACTCGGCAAAAAGTTTTAAGTATTGTGTAAATCTGGTTTTAAAAGCACAATGCTAAGAATATTAATAGATTCTGCGCATGTGCTGGAACATGACTCTTAAAATTCCGATAAAATATAGAAATATTTTAAATTTATAATATTGTTTTGAAATATATGATTTGGAATGATTCATAGTAACTCTATGAATAATGGAGAAATATAGATAAAATTTATTTAAAAAAAAGAAAAATTATAAATCTTTGTCGATCTCGAGATTCGAACAGAAGACCAGCAAAATACAATGACACAACCTGCCGATCTAGCCACCAAGACGCGTACCTCGAGAGTTTCGGAAGGGTCAAAGATTCTCATTACGACTCGGCAAAAAGTTTTAAGTATTGTGTAAATCTGGTTTTAAAAGCACAATGCTAAGAATATTAATTGATTCTGCGCTTGTGCGCGAAATTGACTCATAAAATTCCGATAAAATATAGAAATATTTTAAATTTATAATATGGTTTTGAAATATATGATTTGGAATGATTCATAGTAACTCAATGAATAATGGAGAAATATAGATAAAATTTATTTAAAAAAAAGAAAAATTATAAAATCTTTGTCGATCTCGAGATTCGAACAGAAGACCAGCAAAATACAATGACACACCCTGCCGATCTAGCCACCAAGACGCGTACCTCGAGAGTTTCGGAAGGGTCAAAGATTCTCATTACGACTCGGCCATGAGTTTTAAGTATTGTGTAAATCTGTTCTTAAAAGCACAATGCTAAGAATATTAATAGATTCTGCGCATGTGCGCGAACTTGACTCTTAAAATTCCTATAAAATATAGAAACATTTTAAATTTATATTATTGTTTTGAAATATATGATTTGGAATGATTCATAGTAACTCTATGAATAATGGAGATATAAAGATAAAATGTATTTAAAAAAAAGAAAAATTATAAATTATTTGTCGATCTCGAGATTCGAACAGAAGACCAGCAAAATACAATGACACACCCTGCCGATCTAGCCACCAAGACGCGTACCTCGAGAGTTTCGGAAGGGTCAAAGATTCTCATTACGACTCGGCAATAAGTTTTAAGTATTGTGTAAATCTGGTTTTAAATGCACAATGCTAAGAATATTAATAGATTCTGCGCATGTGCGGGAACTTGACTCTTAAAATTCCGATAAAATATAGAAATATTTTAAATTTATAATATTGTTTTGAAATATATGATTTGGAATGATTCATAGTAACTCTATGAATAATAGAGAAATAAATATAAAATTTATTTAAAAAAAAGAAAAATTATAAAATCTTAGTCGATCTCGAGATTCGAACAGACCAGCAAAATACAATGACACACCCTGCCGAACTAGCCACCAAGACGCGTACCTCGAGAGTTTCGGAAGGGTCAAAGATTCTCATTACGACTCGGCAAAAAGTTTGAAGTATTGTGTAAATCTGGTTTTAAAAGCACAATGCTAAGAATATTAATAGATTCTGCGCATGTGCGGGAACTTGACTCTTAAAATTCCGATAAAATATAGAAATATTTTAAATTTATAATATTGTTTTGAAATATATGATTTGGAATGATTCATAGTAACTCTATGAATAATAGAGAAATAAATATAAAATTTATTAAAAAAAAAGAAAAATTATAAAATCTTAGTCGATCTCGAGATTCGAACAGACCAGCAAAATACAACGACACACTCTGCCGATCTAGCCACAAAGACTCGTACCTCGAGAGCTTCTGAAGGGTCAAAGATTCTCATTACGACTCGGCAAAAAGTTTTAAGTATTGTGTAAATCTGGTTTTAAAAGCACAATGCTAAGAATATTAATAGATTCTGCGCATGTGCTGGAACATGACTCTTAAAATTCCGATAAAATATAGAAATATTTTAAATTTATAATATTGTTTTGAAATATATGATTTGGAATGATTCATAGTAACTCTATGAATAATGGAGAAATATAGATAAAATTTATTTAAAAAAAAGAAAAATTATAAATCTTTGTCGATCTCGAGATTCGAACAGAAGACCAGCAAAATACAATGACACAACCTGCCGATCTAGCCACCAAGACGCGTACCTCGAGAGTTTCGGAAGGGTCAAAGATTCTCATTACGACTCGGCAAAAAGTTTTAAGTATTGTGTAAATCTGGTTTTAAAAGCACAATGCTAAGAATATTAATAGATTCTGCGCATGTGCGGGAACTTGACTCTTAAAATTCCGATAAAATATAGAAATATTTTAAATTTATAATATTGTTTTGAAATATATGATTTGGAATGATTCATAGTAACTCTATGAATAATAGAGAAATAAATATAAAATTTATTTAAAAAAAAGAAAAATTATAAAATCTTAGTCGATCTCGAGATTCGAACAGAAGACCAGCAAAATACAATGACACACCCTGCCGATCTAGCCACCAAGACTCGTATCTCGAGAGCTTCTGATGGGTCAAAGATTCTCATTACGACTCGGCAATAAGTTTTAAGTATTGTGTAAATCTGGTTTTAAAAGCAAAATGTTAAGATTATTAATTGATTCTGCGCATGTGCGCGAACTTGACTCTTAAAATTCCGATAAAATATAGAAATATTTTAAATTTATAATATTGTTTTGAAATATATGATTTGGAATGATTCATAGTAACTCTATGAATAATGGAGAAATATAGATAAAATTTATTTAAAAAAAGAAAAATTATAAAATCTTTGTCGATCTCGAGATTCGAACAGACCAGCAAAATACAATGACACACTCTGCCGATCTAGCCACCAAGATGCGTACATAGAGAGCTTCTGAAGGGTCAAAGATTCTCATTACGACTCGGCAATAAGTTTTAACTATTGTGTAAATCTGGTCTTAAAAGCACAATGCTAAGAATATTAATAGATTCTGCGCATGTGCGGGAACTTGACTCTTAAAATTCCGATAAAATATAGAAATATTTTAAATTTATAATATTGTTTTGAAATATATGATTTGGAATGATTCATAGTAACTCTATGAATAATGGAGAAATATAGATAAAATTTATTTAAAAAAAAAGAAAAATTATAAAATCTTTGTCGATCTAGAGATTCGAACAGAAGACCAGCAAAATACAATGACACACCCTGCCGATCTAGCCACAAAGACGCGTACCTCGAGAGCTTCTGAAGGGTCAAAGATTCTCATTACGACTCGGCAAAAAGTTTTAAATATTGTGTAAATCTGGTTTTAAAAGCACAATGCTAAGAATATTAATTGATTCTGCGCATGTGCGCGAACTTGACTCTTAAAACTCCGATAAAATATAGAAATATTTTAAATTTATAATATTGTTTTGAAATATATGATTTGGAATGATTCATAGTAAATCTATGTATAATGGAGAAATAAAGATAAAATTTATTTAAAAAAAAAGAAAAATTATAAATTATTTGTCGATCTCGAGATTCGAACAGAAGACCAGCAAAATACAATGACAACCCTGCCGATCTAGCCACCAAGACTCGTACCTCGAGAGCTTCTGAAGGGTCAAAGATTCTCATTACGACTCGGCAATAAGTTTTAAGTATTGTGTAAATCTGGGTTTAAAAGCACAATGCTAAGAATATTAATAGATTCTGCGCATGTGCGGGAACTTAAAACTCTAAAACTCTTAAAATTCCGATAAAATATAGAAATATATTAAATTTATAATATTGTTTTGAAATATATGATTTGGAATGATTCATAGTAACTCTATGAATAATAGAGAAATAAAGATAAAATTTATTTAAAAAAAAGAAAAATTATAAAATCTTTGTCGATCTCGAGATTCGAACAGACCAGCAAAATACAACGACACACTCTGCCGATCTAGCCACCAAGACTCGTATCTCGAGAGCTTCTGAAGGGTCAAAGATTCTCATTACGACTCGGCAAAAAATTTTAAGTATTGTGTAAATCTGGTTTTAAAAGCACAATGCTAAGAATATTAATAGATTCTGCGCATGTGCGGGAACTTGACTCTTAAAATTCCGATAAAATATAGAAATATTTTAAATATATAATATTGTTTTGAAATATATGATTTGGAATGATTCATAGTAACTCTATGAATAATGGAGAAATATAGATAAAATTTATTTAAAAAAAAAGAAAAATTATAAAATCTTTGTCGATCTAGAGATTCGAACAGAAGACCAGCAAAATACAATGACACACCCTGCCGATCTAGCCACAAAGACGCGTACCTCGAGAGCTTCTGAAGGGTCAAAGATTCTCATTACGACTCGGCAAAAAGTTTTAAATATTGTGTAAATCTGGTTTTAAAAGCACAATGCTAAGAATATTAATTGATTCTGCGCATGTGCGCGAACTTGACTCTTAAAACTCCGATAAAATATAGAAATATTTTAAATTTATAATATTGTTTTGAAATATATGATTTGGAATGATTCATAGTAAATCTATGAATAATGGAGAAATAAAGATAAAATTTATTTAAAAAAAAAGAAAAATTATAAATTATTTGTCGATCTCGAGATTCGAACAGAAGACCAGCAAAATACAATGACAACCCTGCCGATCTAGCCACCAAGACTCGTACCTCGAGAGCTTCTGAAGGGTCAAAGATTCTCATTACGACTCGGCAATAAGTTTTAAGTATTGTGTAAATCTGGGTTTAAAAGCACAATGCTAAGAATATTAATAGATTCTGCGCATGTGCGGGAACTTGACTCTTAAAATTCCGATAAAATATAGAAACATATTAAATTTATAATATTGTTTTGAAATATATGATTTGGAATGATTCATAGTAACTCTATGAATAATAGAGAAATAAAGATAAAATTTATTTAAAAAAAAGAAAAATTATAAAATCTTTGTCGATCTCGAGATTCGAACAGACCAGCAAAATACAACGACACACTCTGCCGATCTAGCCACAAAGACGCGTACCTCGAGAGCGTCTGAAGGGTCAAAGATTCTCATTACGACTCGGCAATAAGTTTTAAGTATTGTGTAAATCTGGTCTTAAAAGCACAATGCTAAGAATATTAATAGATTCTGCGCATGTGCGCGAACTTGACTCTTAAAATTCCGATAAAATATAGAAATATTTTAAATTTATAATATTGTTTTGAAATATATGATTTGGAATGATTCATAGTAACTCTATGAATAATGGAGAAATAAAGATAAAATTTATTTAAAAAAAAGAAAAATTATAAAATCTTTGTCGATCTCGAGATTCGAACAGACCAGCAAAATACAACGACACACTCTGCCGATCTAGCCACCAAGACGCGTACCTCGAGAGCTTCTGAAGGGTCAAAGATTCTCATTACGACTCGGCAATAAGTTTTAAGTATTGTGTAAATCTGGTTTTAAAAGCACAATGCTAAGAATATTAATTGATTCTGCGCTTGTGCGCGAAATTGACTCATAAAATTCCGATAAAATATAGAAATATTTTAAATTTATAATATGGTTTTGAAATATATGATTTGGAATGATTCATAGTAACTCAATGAATAATGGAGAAATATAGATAAAATTTATTTAAAAAAAAGAAAAATTATAAAATCTTTGTCGATCTCGAGATTCGAACAGAAGACCAGCAAAATACAATGACACACCCTGCCGATCTAGCCACCAAGACGCGTACCTCGAGAGTTTCGGAAGGGTCAAAGATTCTCATTACGACTCGGCCATGAGTTTTAAGTATTGTGTAAATCTGTTCTTAAAAGCACAATGCTAAGAATATTAATAGATTCTGCGCATGTGCGCGAACTTGACTCTTAAAATTCCGATAAAATATAGAAATATTTTAAATTTATAATATTGTTTTGAAATATATGATTTGGAATGATTCATAGTAACTCAATGAATAATGGAGAAATATAGATAAAATTTATTTAAAAAAAAGAAAAATTATAAACTCTTTGTCGATCTCGAGATTCGAACAGAAGACCAGCAAAATACAATGACACACCCTGCCGATCTAGCCACCACGACGCGTACCTCGAGAGCTTCTGAAGGGTCAAAGATTCTCATTACGACTCGGCAAAAAGTTTTAAGTATTGTGTAAATCTGGTTTTAAAAGCACAATGCTAAGAATATTAATAGATTCTGCGCATGTGCGGGAACTTGACTCTTAAAATTCCTATAAAATATAGAAACATTTTAAATTTATATTATTGTTTTGAAATATATGATTTGGAATGATTCATAGTAACTCTATGAATAATGGAGATATAAAGATAAAATGTATTTAAAAAAAAGAAAAATTATAAATTATTTGTCGATCTCGAGATTCGAACAGAAGACCAGCAAAATACAATGACACACCCTGCCGATCTAGCCACCAAGACGCGTACCTCGAGAGTTTCGGAAGGGTCAAAGATTCTCATTACGACTCGGCAATAAGTTTTAAGTATTGTGTAAATCTGGTTTTAAATGCACAATGCTAAGAATATTAATAGATTCTGCGCATGTGCGGGAACTTGACTCTTAAAATTCCGATAAAATATAGAAATATTTTAAATTTATAATATTGTTTTGAAATATATGATTTGGAATGATTCATAGTAACTCTATTAATAATAGAGAAATAAATATAAAATTTATTTAAAAAAAAGAAAAATTATAAAATCTTAGTCGATCTCGAGATTCGAACAGACCAGCAAAATACAATGACACACCCTGCCGATCTAGCCACCAAGACGCGTACCTCGAGAGTTTCGGAAGGGTCAAAGATTCTCATTACGACTCGGCAAAAAGTTTGAAGTATTGTGTAAATCTGGTTTTAAAAGCACAATGCTAAGAATATTAATTGATTCTGCGCATGTGCGCGAACTTGACTCTTAAAACTCCGATAAAATATAGAAATATTTTAAATTTATAATATTGTTTTGAAATATATGATTTGGAATGATTCATAGTAAATCTATGAATAATGGAGAAATAAAGATAAAATTTATTTAAAAAAAAAGAAAAATTATAAATTATTTGTCGATCTCGAGATTCGAACAGAAGACCAGCAAAATACAATGACAACCCTGCCGATCTAGCCACCAAGACTCGTACCTCGAGAGCTTCTGAAGGGTCAAAGATTCTCATTACGACTCGGCAATAAGTTTTAAGTATTGTGTAAATCTGGGTTTAAAAGCACAATGCTAAGAATATTAATAGATTCTGCGCATGTGCGGGAACTTGACTCTTAAAATTCCGATAAAATATAGAAATATTTTTAATTTATAATATTGTTTTGAAATATATGATTTGGAATGATTCATAGTAACTCTATGAATAATGGAAAAATAAAGATAAAATTTATTTAAAAAAAAGAAAAATTATAAATTATTTGTCGATCTTGAAATTCGAACAGCAGACCAGCAAAATACAATGACACACCCTGCCGATCTAGCCACCAAGACTCGTACCTCGAGAGCTTCTGAAGGGTCAAAGATTCTCATTACGACTCGGCAATAAGTTTTAAGTATTGTGTAAATCTGGTTTTAAAAGCACAATGCTAAGAATATTAATAGATTCTGCGCATGTGCGGGAACTTGACTCTTAAAATTCCGATAAAATATAGAAACATATTAAATTTATAATATTGTTTTGAAATATATGATTTGGAATGATTCATAGTAACTCTATGAATAATAGAGAAATAAAGATAAAATTTATTTAAAAAAAAGAAAAATTATAAAATCTTTGTCGATCTCGAGATTCGAACAGACCAGCAAAATACAACGACACACTCTGCCGATCTAGCCACAAAGACGCGTACCTCGAGAGCGTCTGAAGGGTCAAAGATTCTCATTACGACTCGGCAATAAGTTTTAAGTATTGTGTAAATCTGGTCTTAAAAGCACAATGCTAAGAATATTAATAGATTCTGCGCATGTGCGCGAACTTGACTCTTAAAATTCCGATAAAATATAGAAATATTTTAAATTTATAATATTGTTTTGAAATATATGATTTGGAATGATTCATAGTAACTCTATGAATAATGGAGAAATAAAGATAAAATTTATTTAAAAAAAAGAAAAATTATAAAATCTTTGTCGATCTCGAGATTCGAACAGACCAGCAAAATACAACGACACACTCTGCCGATCTAGCCACCAAGACGCGTACCTCGAGAGCTTCTGAAGGGTCAAAGATTCTCATTACGACTCGGCAATAAGTTTTAAGTATTGTGTAAATCTGGTTTTAAAAGCACAATGCTAAGAATATTAATTGATTCTGCGCTTGTGCGCGAAATTGACTCATAAAATTCCGATAAAATATAGAAATATTTTAAATTTATAATATGGTTTTGAAATATATGATTTGGAATGATTCATAGTAACTCAATGAATAATGGAGAAATATAGATAAAATTTATTTAAAAAAAAGAAAAATTATAAAATCTTTGTCGATCTCGAGATTCGAACAGAAGACCAGCAAAATACAATGACACACCCTGCCGATCTAGCCACCAAGACGCGTACCTCGAGAGCTTCTGAAGGGTCAAAGATTCTCATTACGACTCGGCAATAAGTTTTAAGTATTGTGTAAATCTGGTTTTAAAAGCACAATGCTAAGAATATTAATTGATTCTGCGCTTGTGCGCGAAATTGACTCATAAAATTCCGATAAAATATAGAAATATTTTAAATTTATAATATGGTTTTGAAATATATGATTTGGAATGATTCATAGTAACTCAATGAATAATGGAGAAATATAGATAAAATTTATTTAAAAAAAAGAAAAATTATAAAATCTTTGTCGATCTCGAGATTCGAACAGAAGACCAGCAAAATACAATGACACACCCTGCCGATCTAGCCACCAAGACGCGTACCTCGAGAGTTTCGGAAGGGTCAAAGATTCTCATTACGACTCGGCAATAAGTTTTAAGTATTGTGTAAATCTGGTCTTAAAAGCACAATGCTAAGAATATTAATAGATTCTGCGCATGTGCGCGAACTTGACTCTTAAAATTCCGATAAAATATAGAAATATTTTAAATTTATAATATTGTTTTGAAATATATGATTTGGAATGATTCATAGTAACTCTATGAATAATGGAGAAATAAAGATAAAATTTATTTAAAAAAAAGAAAAATTATAAAATCTTTGTCGATCTCGAGATTCGAACAGACCAGCAAAATACAACGACACACTCTGCCGATCTAGCCACCAAGACGCGTACCTCGAGAGCTTCTGAAGGGTCAAAGATTCTCATTACGACTCGGCAATAAGTTTTAAGTATTGTGTAAATCTGGTTTTAAAAGCACAATGCTAAGAATATTAATTGATTCTGCGCTTGTGCGCGAAATTGACTCATAAAATTCCGATAAAATATAGAAATATTTTAAATTTATAATATGGTTTTGAAATATATGATTTGGAATGATTCATAGTAACTCAATGAATAATGGAGAAATATAGATAAAATTTATTTAAAAAAAAGAAAAATTATAAAATCTTTGTCGATCTCGAGATTCGAACAGAAGACCAGCAAAATACAATGACACACCCTGCCGATCTAGCCACCAAGACGCGTACCTCGAGAGTTTCGGAAGGGTCAAAGATTCTCATTACGACTCGGCCATGAGTTTTAAGTATTGTGTAAATCTGTTCTTAAAAGCACAATGCTAAGAATATTAATAGATTCTGCGCATGTGCGCGAACTTGACTCTTAAAATTCCGATAAAATATAGAAATATTTTAAATTTATAATATTGTTTTGAAATATATGATTTGGAATGATTCATAGTAACTCAATGAATAATGGAGAAATATAGATAAAATTTATTTAAAAAAAAGAAAAATTATAAACTCTTTGTCGATCTCGAGATTCGAACAGAAGACCAGCAAAATACAATGACACACCCTGCCGATCTAGCCACCACGACGCGTACCTCGAGAGCTTCTGAAGGGTCAAAGATTCTCATTACGACTCGGCAAAAAGTTTTAAGTATTGTGTAAATCTGGTTTTAAAAGCACAATGCTAAGAATATTAATAGATTCTGCGCATGTGCGGGAACTTGACTCTTAAAATTCCTATAAAATATAGAAACATTTTAAATTTATATTATTGTTTTGAAATATATGATTTGGAATGATTCATAGTAACTCTATGAATAATGGAGATATAAAGATAAAATGTATTTAAAAAAAAGAAAAATTATAAATTATTTGTCGATCTCGAGATTCGAACAGAAGACCAGCAAAATACAATGACACACCCTGCCGATCTAGCCACCAAGACGCGTACCTCGAGAGTTTCGGAAGGGTCAAAGATTCTCATTACGACTCGGCAATAAGTTTTAAGTATTGTGTAAATCTGGTTTTAAATGCACAATGCTAAGAATATTAATAGATTCTGCGCATGTGCGGGAACTTGACTCTTAAAATTCCGATAAAATATAGAAATATTTTAAATTTATAATATTGTTTTGAAATATATGATTTGGAATGATTCATAGTAACTCTATGAATAATAGAGAAATAAATATAAAATTTATTTAAAAAAAAGAAAAATTATAAAATCTTAGTCGATCTCGAGATTCGAACAGACCAGCAAAATACAATGACACACCCTGCCGATCTAGCCACCAAGACGCGTACCTCGAGAGTTTCGGAAGGGTCAAAGATTCTCATTACGACTCGGCAAAAAGTTTGAAGTATTGTGTAAATCTGGTTTTAAAAGCACAATGCTAAGAATATTAATAGATTCTGCGCATGTGCGGGAACTAGACTCTTAAAATTCCGATAAAATATAGAAATATTTTAAATTTATAATATTGTTTTGAAATATATGATTTGGAATGATTCATAGTAACTCTATGAATAATGGAGAAATATAGATAAAATTTATTTAAAAAAAAGAAAAATTATAAAATCTTTGTCGATCTCGAGATTCGAACAGACCAGCAAAATACAATGACACACTCTGCCGATCTAGCCACCAAGATGCGTACATAGAGAGCTTCTGAAGGGTCAAAGATTCTCATTACGACTCAGCAATAAGTTTTAACTATTGTGTAAATCTGGTCTTAAAAGCACAATGCTAAGAATATTAATAGATTCTGCGCATGTGCGGGAACTTGACTCTTAAAATTCCGATAAAATATAGAAATATTTTAAATTTATAATATTGTTTTGAAATATATGATTTGGAATGATTCATAGTAACTCTATGAATAATGGAGAAATATAGATAAAATTTATTTAAAAAAAAGAAAAATTATAAAATCTTTGTCGATCTCGAGATTCGAACAGAAGACCAGCAAAATACAATGACACACCCTGCCGATCTAGCCACCAAGACGCGTACCTCGAGAGCTTCTGAAGGGTCAAAGATTCTCATTACGACTCGGCAAAAAGTTTTAAGTATTGTGTAAATCTGGTTTTAAAAGCACAATGCTAAGAATATTAATAGATTCTGCGCATGTACGGGAACTTGACTCTTAAAATTCCGATAAAATATAGAAATATTTTAAATTTATATTATTGTTTCGAAATATATGATTTGGAATGATTCATAGTAACTCTATGAATAATGGAGATATAAAGATAAAATTTATTTAAAAAAAAGAAAAATTATAAATTATTTGTCGATCTCGAGATTCGAACAGAAGACCAGCAAAATACAATGACACACCCTGCCGATCTAGCCACCAAGACTCGTATCTCGAGAGCTTCTGAAGGGTCAAAGATTCTCATTACGACTCGGCAATAAGTTTTAAGTATTGTGTAAATCTGGTTTTAAAAGCACAATGCTAAGAATATTAATTGATTCTGCGCATGTGCGCGAACTTGACTCTTAAAATTCCGATAAAATATAGAAATATTTTAAATTTATAATATGGTTTTGAAATATATGATTTGGAATGATTCATAGTAACTCAATGAATAATGGAGAAATATAGATAAAATTTATTTAAAAAAAAGAAAAATTATAAAATCTTTGTCGATCTCGAGATTCGATCTGAAGACCAGCGAAATACAATGACACACCCTGCCGATCTAGCCACCAAGACGCGTACCTCGAGAGTTTCGGAAGGGTCAAAGATTCTCATTACGACTCGGCAATAAGTTTTAAGTATTGTGTAAATCTGGTTTTAAAAGCACAATGCTAAGAATATTAATAGATTCTGCGCATGTGCGGGAACTTGACTCTTAAAATTCCGATAAAATATAGAAATATTTTAAATTTATAATATTGTTTTGAAATATATGATTTATAATGATTCATAGTAACTCTATGAATAATAGAGAAATAAATATAAAATTTATTTAAAAAAAAGAAAAATTATAAAATCTTAGTCGATCTCGAGATTCGAACAGACCAGCAAAATACAATGACACACCCTGCCGATCTAGCCACCAAGACACGTATCTCGAGAGCTTCTGAAGGGTCAAAGATTCTCATTACGACTCGGCAATAAGTTTTAAGTATTGTGTAAATCTGGTCTTAAAAGCACAATGCTAAGAATATTAATAGATTCTGCGCATGTGCGCGAACTTGACTCTTAAAATTCCGATAAAATATAGAAATATTTTAAATTTATAATATTGTTTTGAAATATATGATTTGGAATGATTCATAGTAACTCTATGAATAATGGAGATATAAAGATAAAATTTATTTAAAAAAAAGAAAAATTATAAATTATTTGTCGATCTCGAGATTCGAACAGAAGACCAGCAAAATACAATGACACACCCTTCCGATCTAGCCACCAAGACTCGTATCTTGAGAGCTTCTGAAGGGTCAAAGATTCTCATTACGACTCGGCAATAAATTTTAAGTATTGTGTAAATCTGGTTTTAAAAGCACAATGCTAAGAATATTAATTGATTCTGCGCATGTGCGCGAACTTGACTCTTAAAATTCCGATAAAATATAGAAATATTTTAAATTTATAATATTGTTTTGAAATATATGATTTGGAATGATTCATAGTAACTCTATGAATAATGGAGATATAAAAATAAAATTTATTTAAAAAAAAGAAAAATTATAAATTATTTGTCGATCTCGAGATTCGAACAGAAGACCAGCAAAATACAATGACACACCCTGCCGATCTAGCCACCAAGACACGTATCTCGAGAGCTTCTGAAGGGTCAAAGATTCTCATTACGACTCGGCAATAAGTTTTAAGTATTGTGTAAATCTGGTCTTAAAAGCACAATGCTAAGAATATTAATAGATTCTGCGCATGTGCGCGAACTTGACTCTTAAAATTCCGATAAAATATAGAAATATTTTATATTTAAAATATTGTTTTGAAATATATGATTTGGAATGATTCATAGTAACTCTATGAATAATGGAAAAATAAAAATAAAATTTATTTAAAAAAAAGAAAAATTATAAATTATTTGTCGATCTCGAGATTCGAACAGAAGACCAGCAAAATACAATGACACACCCGTCCGATCTAGCCACCAAGACTCGTATCTCGAGAGCTTCTGAAGGGTCAAAGATTCTCATTACGACTCGGCAATAAGTTTTAAGTATTGTGTAAATCTGGTTTTAAAAGCACAATGCTAAGATTATTAATTGATTCTGCGCATGTGCGCGAACTTGACTCTTAAAATTCCGATAAAATATAGAAATATTTTAAATTTATAATATTGTTTTGAAATATATGATTTGGAATGATTCATAGTAACTCTATGAATAATAGAGAAATAAATATAAAATTTATTTAAAAAAAAGAAATATTATAAAATCTTAGTCGATCTCGAGATTCGAACAGACCAGCAAAATACAACGACACACTCAGCCGATCTAGCCACAAAGACGCGTACCTCGAGAGCTTCTGAAGGGTCAAAGATTCTCATTACGACTCGGCCATAAGTTTTAAGTATTGTGTAAATCTGGTCTTAAAAGCACAATGCTAAGAATATTAATAGATTCTGCGCATGTGCGCGAACTTGACTCTTAAAATTCCGATAAAATATAGAAATATTTTAAATTTATAATATTGTTTTGAAATATATGATTTGGAATGATTCATAGTAACTCTATGAATAATAGAGAAATAAATATAAAATTTATTTAAAAAAAAGAAAAATTATAAAATCTTAGTCGATCTCGAGATTCGAACAGACCAGCAAAATACAATGACACACCCTGCCGATCTAGCCACCAAGACGCGTACCTCGAGAGTTTCGGAAGGGTTAAAGATTCTCATTACGACTCGGCAATAAGTTTTAAGTATTGTGTAAATCTGGTTTTAAAAGCACAATGCTAAGAATATTAATAGATTCTGCGCATGTGCGGGAACTTGACTCTTAAAATTCCGATAAAATATAGAAATATTTTAAATTTATAATATTGTTTTGAAATATATGATTTGGAATGATTCATAGTAACTCTATGAATAATAGAGAAATAAATATAAAATTTATTAAAAAAAAAGAAAAATTATAAAATCTTAGTCGATCTCGAGATTCGAACAGACCAGCAAAATACAACGACACACTCTGCCGATCTAGCCACAAAGACTCGTACCTCGAGAACTTCTGAAGGGTCAAAGATTCTCATTACGACTCGGCAAAAAGTTTTAAGTATTGTGTAAATCTGGTTTTAAAAGCACAATGCTAAGAATATTAATAGATTCTGCGCATGTGCTGGAACATGACTCTTAAAATTCCGATAAAATATAGAAATATTTTAAATTTATAATATTGTTTTGAAATATATGATTTGGAATGATTCATAGTAACTCTATGAATAATGGAGAAATATAGATAAAATTTATTTAAAAAAAAGAAAAATTATAAAATCTTTGTCGATCTCGAGATTCGAACAGACCAGCAAAATACAATGACACACTCTGCCGATCTAGCCACCAAGATGCGTACATAGAGAGCTTCTGAAGGGTCAAAGATTCTCATTACGACTCGGCAATAAGTTTTAACTATTGTGTAAATCTGGTCTTAAAAGCACAATGCTAAGAATATTAATAGATTCTGCGCATGTGCGGGAACTTGACTCTTAAAATTCCGATAAAATATAGAAATATTTTAAATTTATAATATTGTTTTGAAATATATGATTTGGAATGATTCATAGTAACTCTATGAATAATGGAGAAATATAGATAAAATTTATTTAAAAAAAAGAAAAATTATAAAATCTTTGTCGATCTCGAGATTCGAACAGAAGACCAGCAAAATACAATGACACACCCTGCCGATCTAGCCACCAAGACTCGTATCTCGAGAGCTTCTGAAGGGTCAAAGATTCTCATTACGACTCGGCAATAAGTTTTAAGTATTGTGTAAATCTGGTTTTAAAAGCACAATGCTAAGAATATTAATTGATTCTGCGCATGTGCGCGAACTTGACTCTTAAAATTCCGATAAAATATAGAAATATTTTAAATTTATAATATGGTTTTGAAATATATGATTTGGAATGATTCATAGTAACTCAATGAATAATGGAGAAATATAGATAAAATTTATTTAAAAAAAAGAAAAATTATAAAATCTTTGTCGATCTCGAGATTCGATCTGAAGACCAGCGAAATACAATGACACACCCTGCCGATCTAGCCACCAAGACGCGTACCTCGAGAGTTTCGGAAGGGTCAAAGATTCTCATTACGACTCGGCAATAAGTTTTAAGTATTGTGTAAATCTGGTTTTAAAAGCACAATGCTAAGAATATTAATAGATTCTGCGCATGTGCGGGAACTTGACTCTTAAAATTCCGATAAAATATAGAAATATTTTAAATTAATAATATTGTTTTGAAATATATGATTTATAATGATTCATAGTAACTCTATGAATAATAGAGAAATAAATATAAAATTTATTTAAAAAAAAGAAAAATTATAAAATCTTAGTCGATCTCGAGATTCGAACAGACCAGCAAAATACAATGACACACCCTGCCGATCTAGCCACCAAGACACGTATCTCGAGAGCTTCTGAAGGGTCAAAGATTCTCATTACGACTCGGCAATAAGTTTTAAGTATTGTGTAAATCTGGTCTTAAAAGCACAATGCTAAGAATATTAATAGATTCTGCGCATGTGCGCGAACTTGACTCTTAAAATTCCGATAAAATATAGAAATATTTTATATTTAAAATATTGTTTTGAAATATATGATTTGGAATGATTCATAGTAACTCTATGAATAATGGAAAAATAAAAATAAAATTTATTTAAAAAAAAGAAAAATTATAAATTATTTGTCGATCTCGAGATTCGAACAGAAGACCAGCAAAATACAATGACACACCCGTCCGATCTAGCCACCAAGACTCGTATCTCGAGAGCTTCTGAAGGGTCAAAGATTGTCATTACGACTCGGCAATAAGTTTTAAGTATTGTGTAAATCTGGTTTTAAAAGCACAATGCTAAGATTATTAATTGATTCTGCGCATGTGCGCGAACTTGACTCTTAAAATTCCGATAAAATATAGAAATATTTTAAATTTATAATATGGTTTTGGAATATATGATTTGGAATGATTCATAGTAACTCTATGAATAATGGAGAAATATAGATAAAATTTATTTAAAAAAAAGAAAAATTATAAAATCTTTGTCGATCTCGAGATTCGAACAGTAGACCAGCAAAATACAATGACACACCCTGCCGATCTAGCCACCAAGACGCGTACCTCGAGAGCTTCTGAAGGGTCAAACATTCTCATTACGACTCGGCAATAAATTTTAAGTATTGTGTAAATCTGGTTTTAAAAGCACAATGCTAAGAATATTAATTGATTCTGCGCATGTGCGCGAACTTGACTCTTAAAATTCCGATAAAATATAGAAATATTTTAAATTTATAATATTGTTTTGAAATATATGATTTGGAATGATTCATAGTAACTCTATGAATAATGGAGATATAAAAATAAAATTTATTTAAAAAAAAGAAAAATTATAAATTATTTGTCGATCTCGAGATTCGAACAGAAGACCAGCAAAATACAATGACACACCCTGCCGATCTAGCCACCAAGACACGTATCTCGAGAGCTTCTGAAGGGTCAAAGATTCTCATTACGACTCGGCAATAAGTTTTAAGTATTGTGTAAATCTGGTCTTAAAAGCACAATGCTAAGAATATTAATAGATTCTGCGCATGTGCGCGAACTTGACTCTTAAAATTCCGATAAAATATAGAAATATTTTATATTTAAAATATTGTTTTGAAATATATGATTTGGAATGATTCATAGTAACTCTATGAATAATGGAAAAATAAAAATAAAATTTATTTAAAAAAAAGAAAAATTATAAATTATTTGTCGATCTCGAGATTCGAACAGAAGACCAGCAAAATACAATGACACACCCGTCCGATCTAGCCACCAAGACTCGTATCTCGAGAGCTTCTGAAGGGTCAAAGATTCTCATTACGACTCGGCAATAAGTTTTAAGTATTGTGTAAATCTGGTTTTAAAAGCACAATGCTAAGATTATTAATTGATTCTGCGCATGTGCGCGAACTTGACTCTTAAAATTCCGATAAAATATAGAAATATTTTAAATTTATAATATTGTTTTGAAATATATGATTTGGAATGATTCATAGTAACTCTATGAATAATGGAGAAATATAGATAAAATTTATTTAAAAAAAAAGAAAAATTATAAAATCTTTGTCGATCTCGAGATTCGAACAGAAGACCAGCAAAATACAATGACACACCCTGCCGATCTAGCCACCACGACGCGTACCTCGAGAGCTTCTGAAGGGTCAAAGATTCTCATTACGAGTGGGCAAAAAGTTTTAAGTATTCTGTAAATCTGGTTTTAAAAGCACAATGCTAAGAATATTAATAGATTCTGCGCATGTGCGCGAACTTGACTCTTAAAATTCCTATAAAATATAGAAATATTTTAAATTTATAATATTGTTTTGAAATATATGATTTGGAATGATTCATAGTAACTCTATGAATAATGGAGATATAAAGATAAAATTTATTTAAAAAAAAGAAAAATTATAAATTATTTGTCGATCTCGAGATTCGAACAGAAGACCAGCAAAATACAATGACACACCCTGCCGATCCAGCCACCAAGACGCGTACCTCGAGAGCTTCTGAAGGGTCAAAGATTCTCATTACGACTCGGCAATAAATTTTATGTATTGTGTAAATCTGGTTTTAAAAGCCCAATGCTAAGAATATTAATTGATTCTGCGCATGTGCGCGAAATTGACTCTTAAAATTCCGATAAAATATAGAAATATTTTTAATTTATAATATTGTTTTGAAATATATGATGCCATCAAAAACATAACTTGTAAAAAAAACCAAGTCTTGCAGCTCATTTCTTCTATCGTAAAAAGTTGTGAGATCCATGTCCTTCTGTCTTAAGTTATTACGTAATTAGCTAACTTAACAACATCGTATAGTAACCATATCAATATTAAAAATCTTTTATGGTTAAAATAAATAGATTGACTTGGCAATCGCACCAAACAATCTAATTTAATATAATATGTTAATGTAATCTAATTTAATGTATAGATACATTGTGATTTCATGCGATGGGGTCTCATCCCGAAGTTCACCGAGAAGCCAAGTCAATCTATGCGATGCGATTTATGTATCTAGAAGAAATGAGCTGCGAGACTTGGTTTTTTTTACAAGTTATGTTTTTGATGGCATCTCATTTCTTTTTGTAGATAGTCCTTTTCTTATTTTTGTATGTAGTCTTCCTCTTTTTCTTTTCCGGTACTACTTCTTGAGATTCAGCTACAGTTTCTCTCAAAGCCCAGTCCCTGTCTCTATGGGTTTTTCTCGTAAGCTTTGATGTTACAATTTTTGATAAGTCTGGACGGTAAAAGCTTCTTAGTCTGTTGTATTCACAAATTGAGGATTCCTGCGCTTTAATACTTCCAAAGTCGACATTTATTAGATAGATTAGATAGATGCCACGTAAGCTTGACCGGATGTGAATGCTGCAGAACCGATATCCATCAGTGCATTATTTAGACTTAGGCCCTGACTTTTGTGTATAGTTATAGCATAGGCTATACATATGGGAAACTGTTCGCGATGAACATAAATTCTATTAATAATTTCAAATTTAGTTTTGACCGGACTAAGCTCGTAAACATGTTCTTTATTAAATGTAATGTACATTTTCTTAATTATTTTTTGCATTTTCCGGATCAACCTTTACTCTTTGCACTATACCGATAGAACCATTAACTAAACCAAGACTCACGTCAATATTTCGCCTTAACATGACGTTTGCTCCTATTTTTATAATTATGTTCTCTTCCAGGCCTGCAGTCATAGAATCATCGTCTTCATACTTTTTATGCATTCATGAGCTCTTTTTGTTAGGTATCTGAAGAAATTTATGCTATCTACAGCTGTAAGTTTTATTTTGGGATGTGGAAGAGATTTAAGCATTGCAATATTTAATTGTTGACACAAGTTTTTTGTAGATAATAAGCAAACGGTATTATCAGGAAGTTTCGAGATGTGTTCAATTATTTCAATTAATCTGTTTTCATTTGAATTGGATTTGAGAGTTATTAATCTAGTCGAGAGTAGGTAGCGGTCTTTTTGTGTATTCACACCTAATCTTATTCTATTTAGCATTTCAACAAAGTCAGAATCATTGAGCTGTCGCATGTTAATTGTAAGTTCATCGTATATGAACAGTTCAGTCCACAGAATCGGTACACTGAGGGAACCTAACAACTTGTTAGTTTCAGCAGTTGATAGTTTTTCAAAAGGTGATTTTTCTCTTACCGGCGGAAGCTGTAAGAGATCTCCGAAAACTACAAGATGTTTTTTTTCCAAACCACCCTTTCTGATCGTCTCTTGTGTCGAATATTTCAGATAAGCTTAAATGAATATATGATATATGTTAAAGTAACATTGGATATCATCGACACTTCGTCTATGATAAACAACACTACTACTTTCAAATCTGATCTCAGAACTTGGAGCACTTCATCAGAAAGTGGTTTGTACTTCGGTGTTGCTTGTGTTCTAGAGGCAGCTGCAATAGTCTATGTATAGTCAATCTATTCTATGTATAGTCAGCTATTCCTGTTGGAGCACTAACTGCCACTTTTTTTGTTTAAATGCGTCTTAACCTAAATTTTCAGAGTTTTTATTAAAAAGCACTTTCCAGTGCCACCAGTTCCACTCACAAAACAGCGTAAAACGTCAGCATTATTATCAGTTGTGTCCATTTTATTTGTGATCATATATATGACTCTTTTTTGATCGACATTAAGTTTTGAGATCACACTTTGAAGATCAGTTTGCTCTTCTACCAGATTGATTCTCTGAAAGTCATCCATTGCGTTTGCAGCTTCCACAGCTTCAAATTGACTTATTTCAAATTAGATATTGTTACAAACCTGTAATTTTGAGATTTAATTAATTTTTCCCAGCGAGAATAGTGTCATCATACGAAAGACCGTTTTATAGTAATCTGTTGCCAGAGCTTGGTGACAAACTTGGCGACCATTTGGCGACTTGGCGACGAATTTGCCGACAAAATGGATAATGCTCGAAACTTCGAGAAATTTATTGATACGTCCATTATTACATGGATATTTTAGTTTTTCCTTGATTTATACACTAAACACTAATTGTATTCTAAATTTGAAGCTTCTATGTCTGCTAGAAGTGCCTTAGAGTTTTGATGATCTGTTAGTCAGTCAGTCAGTCAGTCAGTCAGTGACAAAATTCACAAACTTTGACTAGTTATAATTCTTAAACTACTGGTTCAAATTTAATGAAATTTGAAATATACCGTGTTTATATAATGCCTGCTTGGTTACTGAAAATTCATGCTTCTAGTATTATCCACAACGAAGTTATAGAGGTTCAAAAATGGCCTGAACTGCTTCGAGAAAAGGATAGTACGGCAGTGCCGCTTGTTTTTGCTCGACTTGGCGGGGGCACTGCCGTGCCCCCAGATTTGGAATGATTCATAGTAACTCTATGAATAATGGAGATATAAAGATAAAATTTATTTAAAAAAAAGAAAAATTATAAAATCTTTGTCGATCTCGAGATTCGAACAGACCAGCAAAATACAATGACACACTCTGCCGATCTAGCCACCAAGACGCGTACCTCGAGAGCTTCTGAATGGTCAAAGACTCTTATTACGACTCGGCAATAAGTTTTAATTATTGTGTAAATCTGGTTTTAAAAGCACAATGCTAAGAATATTAATTGATTCTGCGCATGTGCGGGAACATGACTCTTAAAATTCCGATAAAATTTAGAAATATTTTAAATTTATAATATTGTTTTGAAATATATGATTTGGAATGATTCATAGTAACTCTATGAATAATGGAAAAATAAAGATAAAATTTATTTAAAAAAAAGAAAAATTATAAATTATTTGTCGATCTCGAGATTCGAACAGAAGACAGCAAAATACAATGACACACCCTGCCCATATAGCCACCAAGACTCGTACCTCGAGAGCTTCTGAATGGTCAAAGACTCTTATTACGACTCGGCAATAAGTTTTAAGTATTGTGTAAATCTGGTTTTAAAAGCGCAATGCTAAGAATATTAATTGATTCTGCGCATGTGCGCGAACTTGACTCTTAAAATTCCGATAAAATATAGAAATATTTTAAATTTATAATATTGTTTTGAAATATATGATTTGGAATGATTCATAGTAACTCTATGAATAATGGAGAAATATAGATAAAATTTATTTAAAAAAAAGAAAAATTATAAAATCTTTGTCGATCTAGAGATTCGAACAGAAGACCAGCAAAATACAATGACACACCCTGCCGATCTAGCCACCAAGACGCGTACCTCGGGAGCTTCTGAATGGTCAAAAATTCTCATTACGACTCGGCAAAAAGTTTTAAGTATTGTGTAAATCTGGTTTTAAAAGCACAATGCTAAAAATATTAATAGATTCTGCGCATGTGCTGGAACATGACTCTTAAAATTCCGATAAAATTTAGAAATATTTTAAATTTATAATATTGTTTTGAAATATATGATTTGGAATGATTCATAGTAACTCTATGAATAATGGAAAAATAAAGATAAAATTTATTTAAAAAAAAGAAAAATTATAAATTATTTGTCGATCTCGAGATTCGAACAGAAGACAGCAAAATACAATGACACACCCTGCCGATCTAGCCACCAAGACTCGTACCTCGAGAGCTTCTGAAGGGTCAAAGATTCTCATTACGACTCGGCAATAAGTTTTAAGTATTGTGTAAATCTGGTTTTAACCCATCGAGCGCCGGCTGTCTAGCTTAAGAATGCTCTTAAAACGGCGGCAGTCAAAATAATGGATGAACACATTTTACTAGAAAAGAAATTGGCAGAACGTTCGTAAACCGGCCTGGTATGTTTTTACTTTCCCCCGACCATTAACAGCAGGGTGTAAACTTTCCCGCGTCTCGACTATCACGTCGCCCTAAACACCGGGGATTTTGAATAGTACTGACCGATTAATCAAGTAATAAATCTGTCAACGCAGGGCAATTGCCATGCGGTTTTTCAACTCAGAATTTGGTTTTCGCTCTGAAGACTAAGAACTTCTCTTTTAATCTGCAATATTTGCAAAAAATAGAATTTGTTCAAAAATAAATTCCGCATAAATTCAAAAATAAATAAAAAATTCCGCAATATGATTTTATAATTTTTTTTAAGTAATAGAAAAATTTGTTTAATAAATGATTTAGAGGAATTACCATTTATCAAATTGCATTACGAATATAATATATTCTTTTTACTGACATTCAGAGAATTTTACTTAAGTTTCATCTTATTTTTAGTTTTAAGCATTTTACTCGTATATTTGGTATACGAAAAGAAAATAGCATTGCATATTATATATATATATATATATATATATATATATATATATATATATATATATATATATATATATATATAATATTGTTTTTTTTTAATGATTTAATAATACGTAATAGTAAAAATACTACGTTCATTTCGGAAAATATAATCTGTTATTGAAAATTTTTAAATAAAAATTTGCATGATTTTTTTTTGTTTTAGATTTTTGTTTCCTATTCCATTCTTTTATTATTTTCAGAACTTAAAAAAATCTTTGGTCAATATATAGTAGGTGAATATTTTATTGATAATATGTTTATGAAAATATTATTAACTTGAATATTTTTGACATATTATCTTATTTTGAAATAATTAAAGCAATAAGGTAAGATGATACGTTTTTAAAGATAATTTTAATGCTGAAATATGAAAACTTATTAATGCATCCATTTACTCACGAGGTTTATATCTGATAAAAATTATCATTTCATTCATATTTTTAGTAGGTGAATATTTTGAATGACAATTTCTTATATCATTCCTAATCTTGTCACAAATCTTGATAAAAAGGACTCAAAGTCAGAGCAAAAATAATTTCCTAAATCCATGCATTTCTCTGCCGCCAAATATTGGAAAGAAACCTTTCCTTCATTTAACTCCATCAATGAACTCAAAATTTAAATTGTACCCATTTTATTAAGTTACAACATTATGATTTTTTGTGAAAATTCGTAAATTATGAAATCTCGCAGATAAAAATGAGACTTAGCTGCATATATCGAATAATTAAGAATTACCCCTTTCAGACCGGTACTTCCATGCTCTTCATGTCTGAACAATTCAAACGAATTTCATTGGCAACATTTATAATATATTTCACTTCATGTGAATTTCAAAAAACGGATGCACAATAAAATAAAAGAAAAACAATCTAGAGTAGGTAATCATAACTTCAGCAAAGTTTAAAAACCCGTGAGTGAAAAATAAGGTTTTTATTTCATTTCAACAATAAAAGTACTTGCTATAAATTTTGGCACATTAATTAAAATAAAACAAATTATAGATATTAATGAATCTGTAATAGTTTTGAAAGTTTGTGGAGGAAGGACAGAGTTCTTCATTTAAAGGATCTTATCCTCCGGTCACAAAAATTGGATGGAAGAAAAGTGGCTTAACAATGACATTACATATTAAGAAGATTGCGCTAAATCAGAAATAGTATATATAAGTTATTTTATATATATAAGAAAAATAGAGAGAAGCGTGAATTTTAACGTCATAGAATTAATTAGCAAAGACTGGGTCGGAGAATCATGTTGGTGTGGTAAAGCAACAAGTTATTGGTGGTCTAGTCACAGATGACTCATTGGGGTCACATGATGTTAAAATCTTATCATCTGTAACTATTTTTTATCAAAGCAAAAGGTAAGATTCACACATAGCTTTTAAAAAATTCAAAAGCTAATATTTTCGTAAATTATTAATTTTTAAAGCATGACAAAAATTTTAATTAGAATTTTCCCGGGGTAATTCAAAGAAAAAAAAATTAATTATTTTGAAATTTGTATATCAATTTATCGAATTTATGTATATTTTACATCAGTATATTTCATTATGAAATAAAAGAAATTATGGAAGTGAAATTAAATTGTCTTTATTGTTGCTTCTATTGTTGATATCAAGATATGATTCAACTTATTCTTTAATGTTGAGTATGTTTCAGTGGTATGCTTTTGTTAAAAAAATTGTTATACTTTAGATAAAGTTCAAGAGCAAAATCAAGCATTGGTGAAAAAATTTTAGCTCATTTTTAAAAATTGCTATTAGGACCGGCCTTAGGAGGTGCATTAGAAATAAATTTCCTAAAGGAAGCAATTTTTCTATTGGAAACAATCTTTACTAGTGTCTGATCAATAGCCAAATTTCAACCAAAATATAAACCAATTTAGTAATAAAATCCATTTGCATTATATTAGTGAACAGAGAAATCGATTTTTTTTATTTTACTTGTTAGTTATTAATTATTATTAAATATATTAAGAAGTACGTCTTTAAATGTTCTATGAAAAAACTTTAATAAATATGAAAATCAAAAATGATAGAGCACACAATTTTTTGAACCAAAATTTGAACTTGAATAAAGAGCAAAACTTTAAAACTTTTTTCATAGATTATTGCCATAATAACGACGTTAATTTTATAAAAAGAACAGTGCTTTCAAGAGTGATGAATAAATCTTTTGAATCCAAGACTCATAAATTTCAAGAATGGTAAAGATTAAAAGAAATACTCGTAACATCCTTCAAGAATTCTTTCGTGTCTTGCTGAATGCCTAGCAAGGGAAAATATCCTCCCTTTCAATGCAAAATTAGTACTTCTATTGTACAATTTGCCTGGAGCATGGTTTATATAACCCATTTTGAGACACAAATGTTTCTTCAATAGGCTATTGTCGCCAGATATAACGCTTCTCTTTGTAACGTAACTCGGGTAACTGTTAGCACTAAACCTACCGACATCTTACTGCTTGATTTGATCGTAAAACTTCTATTAACAATACGGACAAGCCTAAAAACTACTTTCACATAGAGAAACACTTGCACTTTCTTACGGAATACTAACAATTGAACAGAACCGAAATCCATAGAAATAATAATAATAAAAAAAATATTCTTGAGATAATCTGTGAGAAGTTTCTCTTAAAACACATTGCACAGTAAAACGATAAATGAACCATGGTGGTAATAAAACAGAATATTATGCATTTACACCACATCGGTCCAACTCTTCGACATTGTTCCAAGCAAATAGGAATGGTTCCATTATGTCTTCATTGAGAGTAGACAGTAGATAGTAAAAATGTTGCTGACTGTTATCAATTGACGGGTTGCATATTCTCTACAAAATGTCATCCAAAAAATCTGAAAAATCGAAGCAGCATTAAAAAAAAAAAAATCCTTTTAGATGAGGGGAAGGGGCTCTCTAAATAAATCCTTTATCACTTTTTATTGCCTCTGCTTTCTTATTGGCCACATGTTCAAATTCTAATTTCTTATTGGTATTTTCTTCATAACAGCTTGACTTATATAGGCATTCACCAGGATTCTTATTCTTAGATTTTAAATCCAAAGGCTCTTAAGTTTTGCTGGCTATAGTTTTCTGTTTGAAAGGTCTAGCAACTCGAGGGAAGTGCACTGCGCAGGGAACTTGAGTAGACCTAATTAATATTTATTTAATTAAATAAATGTTGATTGCTTTAATGAAAGATTTTATCATCCAGTTTCTTTAATATGTTATTGAAATTTGCAATTGAATTCCTGCAGTCAAAGTAATTAATATTATATTTATGAGAAAATTGATGAGCTTAATATGGATTCAAATTCTGACTATTCTGACTGTGATGAATTAATGTTATCGTCTGAAGATGAATACTCTGAAAGTGAATCTGACGATGATACTTTAAATGCGGCTCGCTGTTGGTGTCCTATTGACTTGCAAGCACTTTCACCTGCTCCTCCCAAATTTTCAATTTACTTCGACTCCTGGTATCAGTTCAGCGGCAAAAAATTTCCTTGGGGACTCAGATCATCCGATGATGTTTTTCAGCATATTTTTTGATAATGCAGTGATGAGTTTCATTATGGAAGAAACAAATAGATACGCCGAAGACTTTTTCAACAAAACCGATTTGACACCATCATCGAGAGCATTAAATTGGAACAATACGGATATAAAAGAGTTACATCTATTTTTTGGTTTACTTTTACTTCAAGGAATAATGCCAAAATCTGTGGAAGCAACGTACTGGAGCATAAGACCCATTTTAAACACTCCTTTCTTTGGACAAATCATGAGTGAGAAAAGATTCAGTTTGCTAATGAAATTTCTTCATTTTGAGAATTCAGATGAATTCAATAAAAATACGCATCCAAATGCAAAGTTAAGAAAAATTTTTGATATCCATAACATGCTGGTTGAGAGATTTAAATCTGCTTATACACCCAATCAATCTGTAACAATAGACGAGTCTTTGCTTGCTTTCAAGGGTTTACTTGCATGGAAGCAATACATTCCAACTAAAAGAGCTAGATTCGGAATTAAATTTTTCCAACTATGTGAATCAGAAAGCGGTTACATTTGGAATTCTATTATCTATACCGGTAAAGGAACCCTTTTCATGGAAGAATACGAACAATTTGGATTATCTACAAAATGTGTACTGACTTTAATCCATGAACTTAAAAATAAAGGATATCAGCTAACAACAGACAATTTTTATACTTCTCCGGAAGTGGCCGAAATTCTTCTTCAATATAAAACTGATTTGATAGGAACTGTTAGAGGAAACAGAAAAGGGTTACCGGTGGAATTTAAGAACACAAAATTGAAAAAGTATGAATTGAGAGCATTTCAAAAGGGAAAAATTATGGTACTACAGTGGAAAGACAAGAAGGTTCTAACAATGCTAAGTACCATTCATAATGCTGCATTAGTTAGTGTTGAATCAAAAATATCCACTACAACCAAACAAAAGCCTAAGGTGGTAGTCGATTATAATAGATCTATGGGAGGAGTTGATAAGTCGGATCAGTGCTTAGCATACTATTCTTCACCCAGAAGCCGACAAAGGAAATATTACAAAAAAATATTTCGACATCTACTTGACCAGGCTGTGTGGAATGCTTTTCTGCTTTATAAAAGAAATGGAGGAAGTGTAAATCATCTGGAATTTAGAATGCGATTGATAGAGAGATTATGTGAGGAAGGAAGAGGATTACCATCGTCTAAAGTCCCAAAGAGTATTGAAAATGTGGGAAGATTGACGGGCAGACATTTTCCGTCTTTATTTGCTCCAACAGAAAACAAAAAATACTCTGCTAGGAGATGTGTCATGTGTTGCTCAAAAACAAATGCAAATGGTAAAAGAGTGAGAAGAGAAACACGTTTTGAATGTGTAATCTGCAAAGTGGGTTTATGCGCTGCTCCATGTTTTGAGATATATCACACTCAATCTGTTTTTTAAATTTCCTTACATGTAATTGCAGTGGATGAAATATTGTAAAACTTGCTCATGATCACATTTATCTTTCAAATATTGAATTATGCCTTTTTATAAATTTCATCTAAAAATTTTGCTGTATTTTAAGTTCGTATTTTTTTTTCAGTATTTATAGATTCATGTTAATATTCTCACTTTTAAGAATTCTGTAATGATACGTGGAATTTGGCAGTTATTTTCTAATTTTGTCACTTTTCAAAGAAAGTATACAAACTATTTCTGATGAAAAACATTTAATAATCGCTTAATTATTTTTTTAAAAATATTTCTAGTAAAAAATAAACAGATTTTATGCAGTACTGTTTGTGTTATATTTATTAATCTTAGAAATTTTATTATATTTAAAATTTCTTCTAGAAGACATTTTAAAATATTTATATTCTACAGATTATCAGCAGCTTTGTTGCAGATATATATAAAAAAATGTGTCATCTGTTAGGTAGTAACTTTTATTTATAATTGCATTCATTTACTTTCATTTTTAAGTTTGCATGTAAATCAGTATTCATTATTAAGTTCTGAATCCACAGCCTTGGGATACGTTCAAACAGCTAGAAATCGTATCAGCCTTTAAATGCATTTGTTTAATTTCATTAAATAGCTAATACTGTTTTAATGCAAAGCAATAATTATAATCACACAGATACAATTTATTCTTTCCATTTTTCAAAGCAATATCTATTAAATTCACTCATCATCGAATTTTGTTGAATATAAATAAATATTTCTATAATAGTTCCCCATTTATTAAATATATTTTCTTTCTTTCATATAATAAACTTTTTTTAATAGTCCTTATTATTTCTATGTTATTTTTTTTTTCATTTATACTTTTCGCAGCCCGTCACAAGACACAAAACTTCTTCCCATTTCAATGTGGTTTTTTTATAGAGATTTTAAATATATATTTATAATATAATTATATATTTTAAAAATATAATTTCTAATTGTTTTTTTTTAAATATTTATAAAAGAAACGTTTTTTCCCTTCCCGAGCCCCTTTCCCGAAAAAAAGACAAATATGATTTGCAAAAAGCAGTAAACAGCGCTTGTATTAAAATAGTGAAATAAAAAATAATATTAAGCAGTAAAAAGAATAATAGTAACAACATTTATTAAGATACTTTAAATAAAAACGTTTATAAAAATAATTAAAAACACTTTTACTATAGTTCACTCTAAACTATAAAAAATAAATATATAATTAGATCCAAAAGTTTCCAAATGTGCCTTTCATTACGTATTAAATACTTCGCCAAAATCTATATACAAAGCCTAAGCAATAATTAAAATTACATTTATAAATAAATATTTGTCTCGATTAATAAGTGGAATGAAAATAAATTTTAAAAAATTATATAAGGATTTTTTTTATATTTTACTGCGTTTTAAAAAATGTATTATTAAAAGTTCAAACGTATTTTTTTAATATTTCATCAACCAAGTACTGAAAATTCAAATCTGTTTTTGCGAGCTAATCACAGTCATTAACTGTTATACATGATTATGACATGTAAATATGAGGGATTCCCTACCTTTAATAAGTATGATAGTTTTCACCTGTATATTAAATTTGCTGTGAAATAATGAAATATTCAAATCAATAATGAAGTATACAGCTCATATCACCAATCGATCCTGCAATCGTGAATTCTTGCGAAGAACGTTATTTCCACTTCTCGTGAGTTCATTCCCCTAATTGGAGGGACCACCCAAATTCTAACTGTCAGCGAAAACCACAAAATGACCTTAACAAGCAGATGACCCACCTCCTTTATTGCCTTTAAGGGGGAAAGCATTGACGACTTTCTACGTTGGAGCCGGGATTCAAACAGTTTGCGGAAAGCAACTTCCTACGTTCCAGCCGGGATTCGAACGACACGTTGGAGCGACTTCCTACGTTCCAGCCGGGATTCGAAAGATACGTTGGAGCGACTTTCTACGTTCCAGCCGGTTGAAGAGTTAAAAGCACAATGCTAAGAATATTAATTAATTCTGCGCATGTGCGCGAACTTGACTCTTAAAATTCCGTAAAAATATAGAAATATATTATATTTATCATATTGTTTTGAAATATATGATTTGGAATGATTCATAGTAACTCTATGAATAATGGAGATATAAAGATAAAATTTATTTAAAAAAAAGAAAAATTATAAAATCTTTATCGATCTCGAGATTCGAACAGACCAGCAAAATACAATGACACACTCTGCCGATCTAGCCACCAAGATGCGTACATAGAGAGCTTCTGAAGGGTCAAAGATTCTTATTACGACTCGGCAATAAGTTTTAAGTATTGTGTAAATCTGGTTTTAAAAGCACAATGCTAAGAATATTAATTGATTCTGCGCATGTGCGGGAACATGACTCTTAAAATTCCGATAAAATTTAGAAATATTTTAAATTTATAATATTGTTTTGAAATATATGATTTGGAATGATTCATAGTAACTCTATGAATAATGGAAAAATAAAGATAAAATTTATTTAAAAAAAAGAAAAATTATAAATTATTTGTCGATCTCGAGATTCGAACAGAAGACAGCAAAATACAATGACACACCCTGCCGATCTAGCCACCAAGACTCGTACCTCGAGAGCTTCTGAATGGTCAAAGACTCTTATTACGACTCGGCAATAAGTTTTAAGTATTGTGTAAATCTGGTTTTAAAAGCACAATGCTAAGAATATTAATTGATTCTGCGCATGTGCAGGAACATGACTCTTAAAATTCCGATAAAATTTAGAAATATTTTAAATTTATAATATTGTTTTGAAATATATGATTTGGAATGATTCATAGTAACTCTATGAATAATGGAAAAATAAAGATAAAATTTATTTAAAAAAAAGAAAAATTATAAATTATTTGTCGATCTCGAGATTCGAACAGAAGACAGCAAAATACAATGACACACCATGCCCATATAGCCACCAAGACGCGTACCTCGAGAGCTTCTGAAGGGTCAAAGATTCTCATTACGACTCGGCAAAAAGTTTTAAGTATTGTGTAAATCTGGTTTTAAAAGCACAATGCTAAGAATATTAATTAATTCTGCGCATGTGCGCGAACTTGACTCTTAAAATTCCGATAAAATATAGAAATATTTTAAATTTATAATATTGTTTTGAAATATATGATTTGGAATGATTCATAGTAACTCTATGAATAATGGAGATATAAAGATAAAATTTATTTAAAAAAAAGAAAAATTATAAAATCTTTGTCGATCTCGAGATTCGAACAGACCAGCAAAATACAATGACACACTCTGCCGATCTAGCCACCAAGACACGGACCTCGAGAGCTTCTGAATGGTCAAAGACTCTTATTACGACTCGGCAATAAGTTTTAAGTATTGTGTAAATCTGGTTTTAAAAGCACAATGCTAAGAATATTAATTGATTCTGCGCATGTGCGGGAACATGACTCTTAAAATTCCGATAAAATTTAGAAATATTTTAAATTTATAATATTGTTTTGAAATATATGATTTGGAATGATTCATAGTAACTCTATGAATAATGGAAAAATAAAGATAAAATTTATTTAAAAAAAAGAAAAATTATAAATTATTTGTCGATCTCGAGATTCGAACAGATCACAGCAAAATACATTGACACACCCTGCCCATATAGCCACCAAGACTCGTACCTCGAGAGCTTCTGAATGGTCAAAGACTCTTATTACGACTCGGCAATAAGTTTTAAGTATTGTGTAAATCTGGTTTTAAAAGCACAATGCTAAGAATATTAATAGATTCTGCGCATGTGCGGGAACATGACTCTTAAAATTCCGATAAAATTTAGAAATATTTTAAATTTATAATATTGTTTTGAAATATATGATTTGGAATGATTCATAGTAACTCTATGAATAATGGAAAAATAAAGATAAAATTTATTTAAAAAAAAGAAAAATTATAAATTATTTGTCGATCTCGAGATTCGAACAGAAGACAGCAAAATACAATGACACACCCTGCCGATCTAGCCACCAAGAGTCGTACCTCGAGAGCTTCTGAAGGGTCAAAGATTCTCATTACGACTCGGCAATAAGTTTTAAGTATTGTGTAAATCTGGTTTTAAAAGCACAATGCTAAGAATATTAATTAATTCTGCGCATGTGCGGGAACATGACTCTTAAAATTCCGATAAAATATAGAAATATTTTAAATTTATAATATTGTTTTGAAATATATGATTTGGAATGATTCATAGTAACTCTATGAATAATGGAAAAATAAAGATAAAATTTATTTAAAAAAAAGAAAAATTATAAATTATTTGTCGATCTCGAGATTCGAACAGAAGACAGCAAAATACAATGACACACCCTGCCGATCTAGCCACCAAGAGTCGTACCTCGAGAGCTTCTGAAGGGTCAAAGATTCTCATTACGACTCGGCAATAAGTTTTAAGTATTGTGTAAATCTGGTTTTAAAAGCACAATGCTAAGAATATTAATTAATTCTGCGCATGTGCGGGAACATGACTCTTAAAATTCCGATAAAATATAGAAATATTTTAAATTTATAATATTGTTTTGAAATATATGATTTGGAATGATTCATAGTAACTCTATGAATAATGGAGATATAAAGATAAAATTTATTTAAAAAAAAGAAAAATTATAAAATCTTTGTCGATCTCGAGATTCGAACAGACCAGCAAAATACAATGACACACTCTGCCGATCTAGCCACCAAGACGCGGACCTCGAGAGCTTCTGAATGGTCAAAGACTCTTATTACGACTCGGCAATAAGTTTTAAGTATTGTGTAAATCTGGTTTTAAAAGCACAATGCTAAGAATATTAATTGATTCTGCGCATGTGCGGGAACATGACTCTTAAAATTCCGATAAAATTTAGAAATATTTTAAATTTATAATATTGTTTTGAAATATATGATTTGGAATGATTCATAGTAACTCTATGAATAATGGAAAAATAAAGATAAAATTTATTTAAAAAAAAGAAAAATTATAAATTATTTGTCGATCTCGAGATTCGAACAGATCACAGCAAAATACATTGACACACCCTGCCCATATAGCCACCAAGACTCGTACCTCGAGAGCTTCTGAATGGTCAAAGACTCTTATTACGACTCGGCAATAAGTTTTAAGTATTGTGTAAATCTGGTTTTAAAAGCACAATGCTAAGAATATTAATAGATTCTGCGCATGTGCTGGAACATGACTCTTAAAATTCCGATAAAATTTAGAAATATTTTAAATTTATAATATTGTTTTGAAATATATGATTTGGAATGATTCATAGTAACTCTATGAATAATGGAAAAATAAAGATAAAATTTATTTAAAAAAAAGAAAAATTATAAATTATTTGTCGATCTCGAGATTCGAACAGAAGACAGCAAAATACAATGACACACCCTGCCGATCTAGCCACCAAGAGTCGTACCTCGAGAGCTTCTGAAGGGTCAAAGATTCTCATTACGACTCGGCAATAAGTTTTAAGTATTGTGTAAATCTGGTTTTAAAAGCACAATGCTAAGAATATTAATTAATTCTGCGCATGTGCGGGAACATGACTCTTAAAATTCCGATAAAATATAGAAATATTTTAAATTTATAATATTGTTTTGAAATATATGATTTGGAATGATTCATAGTAACTCTATGAATAATGGAAAAATAAAGATAAAATTTATTTAAAAAAAAGAAAAATTATAAATTATTTGTCGATCTCGAGATTCGAACAGAAGACAGCAAAATACAATGACACACCCTGCCGATCTAGCCACCAAGAGTCGTACCTCGAGAGCTTCTGAAGGGTCAAAGATTCTCATTACGACTCGGCAATAAGTTTTAAGTATTGTGTAAATCTGGTTTTAAAAGCACAATGCTAAGAATATTAATTAATTCTGCGCATGTGCGGGAACATGACTCTTAAAATTCCGATAAAATATAGAAATATTTTAAATTTATAATATTGTTTTGAAATATATGATTTGGAATGATTCATAGTAACTCTATGAATAATGGAGATATAAAGATAAAATTTATTTAAAAAAAAGAAAAATTATAAAATCTTTGTCGATCTCGAGATTCGAACAGACCAGCAAAATACAATGACACACTCTGCCGATCTAGCCACCAAGACGCGGACCTCGAGAGCTTCTGAATGGTCAAAGACTCTTATTACGACTCGGCAATAAGTTTTAAGTATTGTGTAAATCTGGTTTTAAAAGCACAATGCTAAGAATATTAATTGATTCTGCGCATGTGCGGGAACATGACTCTTAAAATTCCGATAAAATTTAGAAATATTTTAAATTTATAATATTGTTTTGAAATATATGATTTGGAATGATTCATAGTAACTCTATGAATAATGGAAAAATAAAGATAAAATTTATTTAAAAAAAAGAAAAATTATAAATTATTTGTCGATCTCGAGATTCGAACAGATCACAGCAAAATACATTGACACACCCTGCCCATATAGCCACCAAGACTCGTACCTCGAGAGCTTCTGAATGGTCAAAGACTCTTATTACGACTCGGCAATAAGTTTTAAGTATTGTGTAAATCTGGTTTTAAAAGCACAATGCTAAGAATATTAATAGATTCTGCGCATGTGCTGGAACATGACTCTTAAAATTCCGATAAAATTTAGAAATATTTTAAATTTATAATATTGTTTTGAAATATATGATTTGGAATGATTCATAGTAACTCTATGAATAATGGAAAAATAAAGATAAAATTTATTTAAAAAAAAGAAAAATTATAAATTATTTGTCGATCTCGAGATTCGAACAGAAGACAGCAAAATACAATGACACACCCTGCCGATCTAGCCACCAAGAGTCGTACCTCGAGAGCTTCTGAAGGGTCAAAGATTCTCATTACGACTCGGCAATAAGTTTTAAGTATTGTGTAAATCTGGTTTTAAAAGCACAATGCTAAGAATATTAATTAATTCTGCGCATGTGCGGGAACATGACTCTTAAAATTCCGATAAAATATAGAAATATTTTAAATTTATAATATTGTTTTGAAATATATGATTTGGAATGATTCATAGTAACTCTATGAATAATGGAGATATAAAGATAAAATTTATTTTAAAAAAAGAAAAATTATAAATTATTTGTCGATTTCGAGATTCGAACAGAAGACCAGCAAAATACAATGACTCACCCTGCCGATCTAGCCACCAAGACTCGTATCTCGAGAGCTTCTGAAGGGTCAAAGATTCTCATTACGACTCGGCAAAAAGTTTTAAGTATTGTGTAAATCTGGTTTTAAAAGCACAATGCTATGAATATTAATTGATTCTGCGCATGTGCGCGAACTTGACTCTTAAAATTCCGATAAAATATAGAAATATTTTAAATTTATAATATTGTTTTGAAATATATGATTTGGAATGATTCATAGTAACTCTATGAATAATGGAGATATAAAGATAAAATTTATTTAAAAAAAAGAAAAATTATAAAATCTTTGTCGATCTCGAGATTCGAACAGACCAGCAAAATACAATGACACACTCTGCCGATCTAGCCACCAAGACGCGGACCTCGAGAGCTTCTGAATGGTCAAAGACTCTTATTACGACTCGGCAATAAGTTTTAAGTATTGTGTAAATCTGGTTTTAAAAGCACAATGCTAAGAATATTAATTGATTCTGCGCATGTGCGGGAACATGACACTTAAAATTCCGATAAAATTTAGAAATATTTTAAATTTATAATATTGTTTTGAAATATATGATTTGGAATGATTCATAGTAACTCTATGAATAATGGAAAAATAAAGATAAAATTTATTTAAAAAAAAGAAAAATTATAAATTATTTGTCGATCTCGAGATTCGAACAGATCACAGCAAAATACAATGACACACCCTGCCCATATAGCCACCAAGACTCGTACCTCGAGAGCTTCTGAATGGTCAAAGACTCTTATTACGACTCGGCAATAAGTTTTAAGTATTGTGTAAATCTGGTTTTAAAAGCACAATGCTAAGAATATTAATTGATTCTGCGCATGTGCGCGAACTTGACTCTTAAAATTCCGATAAAATATAGAAATATTTTAAATTTATAATATTGTTTTGAAATATATGATTTGGAATGATTCATAGTAACTCTATGAATAATGGAGAAATATAGATAAAATTTATTTAAAAAAAAGAAAAATTATAAAATCTTTGTCGATCTCGAGATTCGAACAGAAGACAGCAAAATACAATGACACACCCTGCCGATCTAGCCACCAAGAGTCGTACCTCGAGAGCTTCTGAAGGGTCAAAGATTCTCATTACGACTCGGCAATAAGTTTTAAGTATTGTGTAAATCTGGTTTTAAAAGCACAATGCTAAGAATATTAATTAATTCTGCGCATGTGCGGGAACATGACTCTTAAAATTCCGATAAAATATAGAAATATTTTAAATTTATAATATTGTTTTGAAATATATGATTTGGAATGATTCATAGTAACTCTATGAATAATGGAAAAATAAAGATAAAATTTATTTAAAAAAAAGAAAAATTATAAATTATTTGTCGATCTCGAGATTCGAACAGAAGACAGCAAAATACAATGACACACCCTGCCGATCTAGCCACCAAGAGTCGTACCTCGAGACCTTCTGAAGGGTCAAAGATTCTCATTACGACTCGGCAATAAGTTTTAAGTATTGTGTAAATCTGGTTTTAAAAGCACAATGCTAAGAATATTAATTAATTCTGCGCATGTGCGGGAACATGACTCTTAAAATTCCGATAAAATATAGAAATATTTTAAATTTATAATATTGTTTTGAAATATATGATTTGGAATGATTCATAGTAACTCTATGAATAATGGAGATATAAAGATAAAATTTATTTAAAAAAAAGAAAAATTATAAAATCTTTGTCGATCTCGAGATTCGAACAGACCAGCAAAATACAATGACACACTCTGCCGATCTAGCCACCAAGACGCGGACCTCGAGAGCTTCTGAATGGTCAAAGACTCTTATTACGACTCGGCAATAAGTTTTAAGTATTGTGTAAATCTGGTTTTAAAAGCACAATGCTAAGAATATTAATTGATTCTGCGCATGTGCGGGAACATGACTCTTAAAATTCCGATAAAATTTAGAAATATTTTAAATTTATAATATTGTTTTGAAATATATGATTTGGAATGATTCATAGTAACTCTATGAATAATGGAAAAATAAAGATAAAATTTATTTAAAAAAAAGAAAAATTATAAATTATTTGTCGATCTCGAGATTCGAACAGATCACAGCAAAATACATTGACACACCCTGCCCATATAGCCACCAAGACTCGTACCTCGAGAGCTTCTGAATGGTCAAAGACTCTTATTACGACTCGGCAATAAGTTTTAAGTATTGTGTAAATCTGGTTTTAAAAGCACAATGCTAAGAATATTAATAGATTCTGCGCATGTGCTGGAACATGACTCTTAAAATTCCGATAAAATTTAGAAATATTTTAAATTTATAATATTGTTTTGAAATATATGATTTGGAATGATTCATAGTAACTCTATGAATAATGGAAAAATAAAGATAAAATTTATTTAAAAAAAAGAAAAATTATAAATTATTTGTCGATCTCGAGATTCGAACAGAAGACAGCAAAATACAATGACACACCCTGCCGATCTAGCCACCAAGAGTCGTACCTCGAGAGCTTCTGAAGGGTCAAAGATTCTCATTACGACTCGGCAATAAGTTTTAAGTATTGTGTAAATCTGGTTTTAAAAGCACAATGCTAAGAATATTAATTAATTCTGCGCATGTGCGGGAACATGACTCTTAAAATTCCGATAAAATATAGAAATATTTTAAATTTATAATATTGTTTTGAAATATATGATTTGGAATGATTCATAGTAACTCTATGAATAATGGAGATATAAAGATAAAATTTATTTTAAAAAAAGAAAAATTATAAATTATTTGTCGATTTCGAGATTCGAACAGAAGACCAGCAAAATACAATGACTCACCCTGCCGATCTAGCCACCAAGACTCGTATCTCGAGAGCTTCTGAAGGGTCAAAGATTCTCATTACGACTCGGCAAAAAGTTTTAAGTATTGTGTAAATCTGGTTTTAAAAGCACAATGCTATGAATATTAATTGATTCTGCGCATGTGCGCGAACTTGACTCTTAAAATTCCGATAAAATATAGAAATATTTTAAATTTATAATATTGTTTTGAAATATATGATTTGGAATGATTCATAGTAACTCTATGAATAATGGAGATATAAAGATAAAATTTATTTAAAAAAAAGAAAAATTATAAAATCTTTGTCGATCTCGAGATTCGAACAGACCAGCAAAATACAATGACACACTCTGCCGATCTAGCCACCAAGACGCGGACCTCGAGAGCTTCTGAATGGTCAAAGACTCTTATTACGACTCGGCAATAAGTTTTAAGTATTGTGTAAATCTGGTTTTAAAAGCACAATGCTAAGAATATTAATTGATTCTGCGCATGTGCGGGAACATGACACTTAAAATTCCGATAAAATTTAGAAATATTTTAAATTTATAATATTGTTTTGAAATATATGATTTGGAATGATTCATAGTAACTCTATGAATAATGGAAAAATAAAGATAAAATTTATTTAAAAAAAAGAAAAATTATAAATTATTTGTCGATCTCGAGATTCGAACAGATCACAGCAAAATACAATGACACACCCTGCCCATATAGCCACCAAGACTCGTACCTCGAGAGCTTCTGAATGGTCAAAGACTCTTATTACGACTCGGCAATAAGTTTTAAGTATTGTGTAAATCTGGTTTTAAAAGCACAATGCTAAGAATATTAATTGATTCTGCGCATGTGCGCGAACTTGACTCTTAAAATTCCGATAAAATATAGAAATATTTTAAATTTATAATATTGTTTTGAAATATATGATTTGGAATGATTCATAGTAACTCTATGAATAATGGAGAAATATAGATAAAATTTATTTAAAAAAAAGAAAAATTATAAAATCTTTGTCGATCTCGAGATTCGAACAGAAGACAGCAAAATACAATGACACACCCTGCCGATCTAGCCACCAAGAGTCGTACCTCGAGAGCTTCTGAAGGGTCAAAGATTCTCATTACGACTCGGCAATAAGTTTTAAGTATTGTGTAAATCTGGTTTTAAAAGCACAATGCTAAGAATATTAATTAATTCTGCGCATGTGCGGGAACATGACTCTTAAAATTCCGATAAAATATAGAAATATTTTAAATTTATAATATTGTTTTGAAATATATGATTTGGAATGATTCATAGTAACTCTATGAATAATGGAAAAATAAAGATAAAATTTATTTAAAAAAAAGAAAAATTATAAATTATTTGTCGATCTCGAGATTCGAACAGAAGACAGCAAAATACAATGACACACCCTGCCGATCTAGCCACCAAGAGTCGTACCTCGAGACCTTCTGAAGGGTCAAAGATTCTCATTACGACTCGGCAATAAGTTTTAAGTATTGTGTAAATCTGGTTTTAAAAGCACAATGCTAAGAATATTAATTAATTCTGCGCATGTGCGGGAACATGACTCTTAAAATTCCGATAAAATATAGAAATATTTTAAATTTATAATATTGTTTTGAAATATATGATTTGGAATGATTCATAGTAACTTTATGAATAATGGAGATATAAAGATAAAATTTATTTAAAAAAAAGAAAAATTATAAATTATTTGTCGATTTCGAGATTCGAACAGAAGACCAGCAAAATACAATGACTCATCCTGCCGATCTAGCCTCCAAGACTCGTATCTCGAGAGCTTCTGAAGGGTCAAAGATTCTCATTACGACTCGGCAAAAAGTTTTAAGTATTGTGTAAATCTGGTTTTAAAAGCACAATGCTATGAATATTAATTGATTCTGCGCATGTGCGCGAACTTGACTCTTAAAATTCCGATAAAATATAGAAATATTTTAAATTTATAATATTGTTTTGAAATATATGATTTGGAATGATTCATAGTAACTCTATGAATAATGGAGATATAAAGATAAAATTTATTTAAAAAAAAGAAAAATTATAAAATCTTTGTCGATCTCGAGATTCGAACAGACCAGCAAAATACAATGACACACTCTGCCGATCTAGCCACCAAGACGCGGACCTCGAGAGCTTCTGAATGGTCAAAGACTCTTATTACGACTCGGCAATAAGTTTTAAGTATTGTGTAAATCTGGTTTTAAAAGCACAATGCTAAGAATATTAATTGATTCTGCGCATGTGCGGGAACATGACTCTTAAAATTCCGATAAAATTTAGAAATATTTTAAATTTATAATATTGTTTTGAAATATATGATTTGGAATGATTCATAGTAACTCTATGAATAATGGAAAAATAAAGATAAAATTTATTTAAAAAAAAGAAAAATTATAAATTATTTGTCGATCTCGAGATTCGAACAGATCACAGCAAAATACAATGACACACCCTGCCCATATAGCCACCAAGACTCGTACCTCGAGAGCTTCTGAATAGTCAAAGACTCTTATTACGACTCGGCAATAAGTTTTAAGTATTGTGTAAATCTGGTTTTAAAACCACAATGCTAAGAATATTAATTGATTCTGCGCATGTGCGCGAACTTGACTCTTAAAATTCCGATAAAATATAGAAATATTTTAAATTTATAATATTGTTTTGAAATATATGATTTGGAATGATTCATAGTAACTCTATGAATAATGGAGAAATATAGATAAAATTTATTTAAAAAAAAGAAAAATTATAAAATCTTTGTCGATCTAGAGATTCGAACAGAAGAGCAGCAAAATACAATGACACACCCTGCCGATCTAGCCACCAAGACGCGTACCTCGGGAGCTTCTGAATGGTCAAAGATTCTCATTACGACTCGGCAAAAAGTTTTAAGTATTGTGTAAATCTGGTTTTAAAAGCACAATGCTAAGAATATTAATAGATTCTGCGCATGTACTGGAACATGACTCTTAAAATTCCGATAAGATTTAGAAATATTTTAAATTTATAATATTGTTTTGAAATATATGATTTGGAATGATTCATAGTAACTCTATGAATAATGGAAAAATAAAGATAAAATTTATTTAAAAAAAAGAAAAATTATAAATTATTTGTCGATCTCGAGATTCGAACAGAAGACAGCAAAATACAATGACACACCCTGCCGATCTAGCCACCAAGAGTCGTACCTCGAGAGCTTCTGAAGGGTCAAAGATTCTCATTACGACTCGGCAATAAGTTTTAAGTATTGTGTAAATCTGGTTTTAAAAGCACAATGCTAAGAATATTAATTAATTCTGCGCATGTGCGGGAACATGACTCTTAAAATTCCGATAAAATATAGAAATATTTTAAATTTATAATATTGTTTTGAAATATATGATTTGGAATGATTCATAGTAACTCTATGAATAATGGAGATATAAAGATAAAATTTATTTAAAAAAAAAGAAAAATTATAAATTATTTGTCGATTTCGAGATTCGAACAGAAGACCAGCAAAATACAATGACTCACCCTGCCGATCTAGCCACCAAGACTCGTATCTCGAGAGCTTCTGAAGGGTCAAAGATTCTTATTACGACTCGGCAAAAAGTTTTAAGTATTGTGTAAATCTGGTTTTAAAAGCACAATGCTAAGAATATTAATAGATTCTGCGCATGTGCTGGAACATGACTCTTAAAATTCCGATAAAATTTAGAAATATTTTAAATTTATAATATTGTTTTGAAATATATGATTTGGAATGATTCATAGTAACTCTATGAATAATGGAAAAATAAAGATAAAATTTATTTAAAAAAAAGAAAAATTATAAATTATTTGTCGATCTCGAGATTCAAACAGAAGACAGCAAAATACAATAACACACCCTGCCGATCTAGCCACCAAGACTCGTACCTCGAGAGCTTCTGAAGGGTCAAAGATTCTCATTACGACTCGGCAATAAGTTTTAAGTATTGTGTAAATCTGGTTTTAAAAGCACAATGCTATGAATATTAATTGATTCTGCGCATGTGCGCGAACTTGACTCTTAAAATTCCGATAAAATATAGAAATATTTTTAATTTATAATATTGTTTTGAAATATATGATTTGGAATGATTCATAGTAACTCTATGAATAATGGAGATATAAAGATAAAATTTATTAAAAAAAAGAAAAATTATAAATTATTTGTCGATCTCGAGATTCGAACAGAAGACCAGCAAATTACAATGACACACCCTGCCGATCTAGCCACCAAGACTCGTATCTGGAGAGCTTCTGAAGGGTCAAAGATTCTCATTACGACTCGGCAATAAGTTTTAAGTATTGTGTAAATCTGGTTTTAAAAGCACAATGCTAAGAATATTAATTGATTATGCGCATGTGCGCGAACTTGACTCCTAAAATTCCGTAAAAATATAGAAATATTTTAAATTTATAATATTGTTTTGAAATATATGATTTGGAATGATTCATAGTAACTCTATGAATAATAGAGAAATAAAGATAAAATTTATTTAAAAAAAAGAAAAATTATAAAATCATTGTCGATCTCGAGATTCGAACAGACCAGCAAAATACAATGACACACTCTGCCGATCTAGCCACCAAGATGCGTACATCGAGAGCTTCTGAAGGGTCAAAGATTCTCATTACGACTCGGCAATAAGTTTTAAGTATTGTGTAAATCTGGTCTTAAAAGCACAATGCTAAGAATATTAATAGATTCTGCGCATGTGCGGGAACTTGACTCTTAAAATTCCGATAAAATATAGAAATATTTTAAATTTATAATATTGTTTTGAAATATATGATTTGGAATGATTCATAGTAACTCTATGAATAATGGAAAAATAAAGATAAAATTTATTTAAAAAAAAGAAAAATTATAAATTATTTGTCGATCTCGAGATTCGAACAGAAGACAGCAAAATACAATGACACACCATGCCCATATAGCCACCAAGACGCGTACCTCGAGAGCTTCTGAAGGGTCAAAGATTCTCATTACGACTCGGCAATAAGTTTTAAGTATTGTGTAAATCTGGTCTTAAAAGCACAATGCTAAGAATATTAATAGATTCTGCGCATGTGCGCGAACTTGACTCTTAAAAATCCGATAAAATATAGAAATATTTTAAATTTATAATATTGTTTTGAAATATTAAATTTGGAATGATTCATAATAACTCTATGAATAATAGAGAAATATAGATAAAATTTATTTTAAAAAAAGAAAAATTATAAAATCTTTGTCGATCTCGAGATTCGAACAGAAGACCAGCAAAATACAATGACACACTCTGCCGATCTAGCCACCAAGACGCGTACCTCGAGAGCTTCTGAAGGGTCAATGATTCTCATTACGACTCGGCAATAAGTTTTAAGTATTGTGTAAATCTGGTCTTAAAAGCACAATGCTAAGAATATTAATTGATTCTGCGCATGTGCGCGAACTTGACTCTTAAAATTCCGATAAAATATAGAAATATTTTAAATTTATAATATTGTTTTGAAATATATGATTTGGAATGAAACATAGTAACTCTATCAATAATAGAGAAATAAAGATAAAATTTATTTTAAAAAAAGAAAAATTATAAATTATTTGTCGATCTCGAGATTCGAACAGAAGACAGCAAAATACAATGACACACCCTGCCGACCTACCCACCAAGACGCGTATCTGAGAGCTTCTAAAGTATCAAAGATTCTCATTACGACTCGGCAATAAGTTTTAAGTATTGTGTAAATCTGGTTTTAAAAGCACAATGCTAAGAATATTAATTGATTCTGCGCATGTGCGCGAACTTGACTCTTAAAATTCCGATAAAATATAGAAATATTTTTAATTTATAATATTGTTTTGAAATATATGATTTGGAAGGATTCATAGTAACTCTATGAATAATGGAAAAATAAAGATAAAATTTATTTAAAAAAAAGAAAAATTATGAAATCTTTGTCGATCTCGAGATTCGAACAGAAGACAAGCATAATACAATGACACACCCTGCCGATCTAGCCACCAAGACGCGTACCTCGAGAGCTTCTGAAGGGTCAAAGATTCTCATTACGACTCGGCAAAAAGTTTTAAGTATTGTGTAAATCTGATTTTAAAAGCACAATGCTAAGAATATTAATAGATTCTGCGCATGTGCGGGAACATGACTCTTAAAATTCCGATAAAATATAGAAATATTTTAAATTTATAATATTGTTTTGAAATATATGATATGGAATGATTCATAGTAACTCTATGAATAATGGAGATATAAAGATAAAATTTATTTAAAAAAAAGAAAAATTATAAATTATTTGTCGATCTCGAGATTCGAACAGAAGACAGCAAAATACAATGACACACCCTGCCGATCTAGCCACCAAAACTCGTACCTCGAGAGATTCTGAAGCGTCAAAGATTCTCATGACGACTCGGCAATAAGTTTTAAGTATTGTGTAAATCTGGTTTTAAAAGCACAATGCTAAGAATATTAATTGATTCTGCGCATGTGCGCGAACTTGACTCTTAAAATTCCGATAAAATATAGAAATATTTTTAATTTATAATATTGTTTTGAAATATATGATTTGGAATGATTCATAGTAACTCTATGAATAATGGAGAAATAAAGATAAAATTTATTTTAAAAAAAGAAATATTATAAATTATTTGTCGATCTCGAGATTCGAACAGACCAGCAAAATACAATGACACACCCTGCCGATCTAGCCACCAAGACGCGTACCTCGAGAGCTTCTGAAGGGTCAAAGATTCTCATTACGACTCGGCAATAAGTTTTAAGTATTGTGTAAATCTGGTTTTAAAAGCACAATGCTAAGAATATTAATAGATTCTGCGCATGTGCGCGAACTTGACTCTTAAAATTCCGGTAAAATATAGAAATATTTTAAATTTATAATATTGTTTTGAAATATATAATTTGGAATGATTCATAGTAACTCTATGAATAATGGAGAAATATAGATAAAATTTATTTTAAAAAAAGAAAAATTATAAATTATTTGTCGATCTCGAGATTCGAACGGAAGACAGCAAAATACAATGACACACCCTGCCGATCTAGCCACCAAGACGCGTACCTCGGGAGCTTCTGAATGGTCAAAGATTCTCATTACGACTCGGCAAAAAGTTTTAAGTATTGTGTAAATCTGGTTTTAAAAGCACAATGCTAAGAATATTAATAGATTCTGCGCATGTGCTGGAACATGACTCTTAAAATTCCGATAAGATTTAGAAATATTTTAAATTTATAATATTGTTTTGAAATATATGATTTGGAATGATTCATAGTAACTCTATGAATAATGGAAAAATAAAGATAAAATTTATTTAAAAAAAAGAAAAATTATAAATTATTTGTCGATCTCGAGATTCGAACAGTAGACAGCAAAATACAATGACACACCCTGCCGATCTAGCCACCAAGAGTCGTACCTCGAGAGCTTCTGAAGGGTCAAAGATTCTCATTACGACTCGGCAATAAGTTTTAAGTATTGTGTAAATCTTTTTTTAAAAGCACAATGCTAAGAATATTAATTAATTCTGCGCATGTGCGGGAACATGACTCTTAAAATTCCGATAAAATATAGAAATATTTTAAATTTATAATATTGTTTTGAAATATATGATTTGGAATGATTCATAGTAACTCTATGAATAATGGAGATATAAAGATAAAATTTATTTAAAAAAAAGGAAAATTATAAATTATTTGTCGATTTCGAGATTCGAACAGAAGACCAGCAAAATACAATGACTCACCCTGCCGATCTAGCCACCAAGACTCGTATCTCGAGAGCTTCTGAAGGGTCAAAGATTCTCATTACGACTCGGCAAAAAGTTTTAAGTATTGTGTAAATCTGGTTTTAAAAGCACAATGCTAAGAATATTAATAGATTCTGCGCATGTGCTGGAACATGACTCTTAAAATTCCGATAAAATTTAGAAATATTTTAAATTTATAATATTGTTTTGAAATATATGATTTGGAATGATTCATAGTAACTCTATGAATAATGGAAAAATAAAGATAAAATTTATTTAAAAAAAAGAAAAATTATAAATTATTTGTCGATCTCGAGATTCAAAAAAAGACAGCAAAATACAATAACACACCCTGCCGATCTAGCCACCAAGACTCGTACCTCGAGAGCTTCTGAAGGGTCAAAGATTCTCATTACGACTCGGCAATAAGTTTTAAGTATTGTGTAAATCTGGTTTTAAAAGCACAATGCTATGAATATTAATTGATTCTGCGCATGTGCGCGAACTTGACTCTTAAAATTGCGATAAAATATAGAAATATTTTTAATTTATAATATTGTTTTGAAATATATGATTTGGAATGATTCATAGTAACTCTATGAATAATGGAGATATAAAGATAAAATTTATTAAAAAAAAGAAAAATTATAAATTATTTGTCGATCTCGAGATTCGAACAGAAGACCAGCAAATTACAATGACACACCCTGCCGATCTAGCCACCAAGACTCGTATCTGGAGAGCTTCTGAAGGGTCAAAGACTCTCATTACGACTCGGCAATAAGTTTTAAGTATTGTGTAAATCTGGTTTTAAAAGCACAATGCTAAGAATATTAATTGATTCTGCGCATGTGCGCGAACTTGACTCTTAAAATTCCGTAAAAATATAGAAATATTTTAAATTTATAATATTGTTTTGAAATATATGATTTGGAATGATTCATAGTAACTCTATGAATAATAGAGAAATAAAGATAAAATTTATTTAAAAAAAAGAAAAATTATAAAATCATTGTCGATCTCGAGATTCGAACAGACCAGCAAAATACAATGACACACTCTGCCGATCTAGCCACCAAGATGCGTACATCGAGAGCTTCTGAAGGGTCAAAGATTCTCATTACGACTCGGCAATAAGTTTTAAGTATTGTGTAAATCTGGTCTTAAAAGCACAATGCTAAGAATATTAATAGATTCTGCGCATGTGCGGGAACTTGACTCTTAAAATTCCGATAAAATATAGAAATTTTTTAAATTTATAATATTGTTTTGAAATATATGATTTGGAATGATTCATAGTAACTCTATGAATAATGGAAAAATAAAGATAAAATTTATTTAAAAAAAAGAAAAATTATAAATTATTTGTCGATCTCGAGATTCGAACAGAAGACAGCAAAATACAATGACACACCATGCCCATATAGCCACCAAGACGCGTACCTCGAGAGCTTCTGAAGGGTCAAAGATTCTCATTACGACTCGGCAATAAGTTTTAAGTATTGTGTAAATCTGGTCTTAAAAGCACAATGCTAAGAATATTAATAGATTCTGCGCATGTGCGCGAACTTGACTCTTAAAAATCCGATAAAATATAGAAATATTTTAAATTTATAATATTGTTTTGAAATATATAATTTGGAATGATTCATAGTAACTCTATGAATAATGGAGAAATATAGATAAAATTTATTTGAAAAAAAGAAAAATTATAAAATCTTTGTCGATCTCGAGATTCGAATAGAAGACCAGCAAAATACAATGACACACTCTGCCGATCTAGCCACCAAGACGCGTACCTCGAGAGCTTCTGAAGGCTCAAAGATTCTCATTACGACTCGGCAATAAGTTTTAAGTATTGTGTAAATCTGGTTTTAAAAGCACAATGTTAAGAATATTAATAGATTCTGCGCATGTGCGGGAACTTGACTCTTAAAATTCCGATAAAATATAGAAATATTTTAAATTTATAATATTGTTTTGAAATATATGATTTGGAATGATTCATAGTAACTCTATCAATAATAGAGAAATAAAGATAAAATTTCTTTTAAAAAAAGAAAAATTATAAATTATTTGTCGATCTCGAGATTCGAACAGAAGACAGCAAATTACAATGACACACCCTGCCCATATAGCCACCAAGACGCGTACCTGAGAGCTTCTAAAGGGTCAAAGATTCTCATTACGACTCGGCAATAAGTTTTAAGTATTGTGTAATCTGGTTTTAAATGCACAATGCTAAGAATATTAATTGATTCTGCGCATGTGCGCGAACTTGACTCTTAAAATTCCGATAAAATATAGAAATATTTTTAATTTATAATATTGTTTTGAAATATATGATTTGGAAGGTTTCATAGTAACTCTATGAATAATGGAAAAATAAAGATAAAATTTATTTAAAAAAAAGAAAAATTATAAAATCTTTGTCCATCTCGAGATTCGAACAGAAGACAAGCAAAATACAATGACACACCCTGCCGATCTAGCCACCAAGACGCGTACCTCGAGAGCTTCTGAAGGGTCAAAGATTCTCATTACGACTCGGCAAAAAGTTTTAAGTATTGTGTAAATCTGATTTTAAACGCACAATGCTAAGAATATTAATAGATTCTGCGCATGTGCGGGAACATTATTCTTAAAATTCCGATAAAATATAGAAATATTTTAAATTTATAATATTCTTTTGAAATATATGATATAGAATGATTCATAGTAACTCTATGAATAATGGAAAAATAAAGATTAAATTTATTTAAAAAAAAGAAAAATTATAAATTATTTGTCGATCTCGAGATTCAAACAGAAGACAGCAAAATACAATAACACACCCTGCCGATCTAGCCACCAAGACTCGTACCTCGAGAGCTTCTGAAGGGTCAAAGATTCTCATTACGACTCGGCAATAAGTTTTAAGTATTGTGTAAATCTGGTTTTAAAAGCACAATGCTATGAATATTAATTGATTCTGCGCATGTGCGCGAACTTGACTCTTAAAATTCCGATAAAATATAGAAATATTTTTAATTTATAATATTGTTTTGAAATATATGATTTGGAATGATTCATAGTAACTCTATGAATAATAGAGAAATAAAGATAAAATTTATTTAAAAAAAAAGAAAAATTATAAAATCATTGTCGATCTCGAGATTCGAACAGACCAGCAAAATACAATGACACACTCTGCCGATCTAGCCACCAAGATGCGTACATCGAGAGCTTCTGAAGGGTCAAAGATTCTCATTACGACTCGGCAATAAGTTTTAAGTATTGTGTAAATCTGGTCTTAAAAGCACAATGCTAAGAATATTAATAGATTCTGCGCATGTGCGGGAACTTGACTCTTAAAATTCCGATAAAATATAGAAATATTTTAAATTTATAATATTGTTTTGAAATATATGATTTGGAATGATTCATAGTAACTCTATGAATAATGGAAAAATAAAGATAAAATTTATTTAAAAAAAAGAAAAATTATAAATTATTTGTCGATCTCGAGATTCAAACAGAAGACAGCAAAATACAATAACACACCCTGCCGATCTAGCCACCAAGACTCGTACCTCGAGAGCTTCTGAAGGGTCAAAGATTCTCATTACGACTCGGCAATAAGTTTTAAGTATTGTGTAAATCTGGTTTTAAAAGCACAATGCTATGAATATTAATTGATTCTGCGCATGTGCGCGAACTTGACTCTTAAAATTCCGATAAAATATAGAAATATTTTAAATTTATAATATTGTTTTGAAATATATGATTTGGAATGATTCATAGTAACTCTATGAATAATGGAGATATAAAGATAAAATTTATTAAAAAAAAGAAAAATTATAAATTATTTGTCGATCTCGAGATTCGAACAGAAGACCAGCAAATTACAATGACACACCCTGCCGATCTAGCCACCAAGACTCGTATCTGGAGAGCTTCTGAAGGGTCAAAGATTCTCATTACGACTCGGCAATAAGTTTTAAGTATTGTGTAAATCTGGTTTTAAAAGCACAATGCTAAGAATATTAATTGATTCTGCGCATGTGCGCGAACTTGACTCTTAAAATTCCGTAAAAATATAGAAATATTTTAAATTTATAATATTGTTTTGAAATATATGATTTGGAATGATTCATAGTAACTCTATGAATAATAGAGAAATAAAGATAAAATTTATTTAAAAAAAAGAAAAATTATAAAATCATTGTCGATCTCGAGATTCGAACAGACCAGCAAAATACAATGACACACTCTGCCGATCTAGCCACCAAGATGCGTACATCGAGAGCTTCTGAAGGGTCAAAGATTCTCATTACGTCTCGGCAATAAGTTTTAAGTATTGTGTAAATCTGGTCTTAAAAGCACAATGCTAAGAATATTAATAGATTCTGCGCATGTGCGGGAACTTGACTCTTAAAATTCCGGTAAAATATAGAAATATTTTAAATTTATAATATTGTTTTGAAATATATAATTTGGAATGATTCATAGTAACTCTATGAATAATGGAGAAATATAGATAAAATTTATTTTAAAAAAAGAAAAATTATAAATTATTTGTCGATCTCGAGATTCGAACAGAAGACAGCAAAATACAATGACACACCCTGCCGACCTACCCACCAAGACGCGTACCTGAGAGCTTCTAAAGGGTCAAAGATTCTCATTACGACTCGGCAATAAGTTTTAAGTATTGTGTAAATCTGGTTTTAAAAGCACAATGCTAAGAATATTAATTGATTCTGCGCATGTGCGCGAACTTGACTCTTAAAATTCCGATAAAATATAGAAATATTTTAAATTTATAATATTGTTTTGAAATATATGATTTGGAATGATTCATAGTAACTCTATGAATAATGGAGATATAAAGATAAAATTTATTAAAAAAAAGAAAAATTATAAATTATTTGTCGATCTCGAGATTCGAACAGAAGACAGCAAAATACAATGACACACCCTGCCGACCTACCCACCAAGACGCGTACCTGAGAGCTTCTAAAGGGTCAAAGATTCTCATTACGACTCGGCAATAAGTTTTAAGTATTGTGTAAATCTGGTTTTAAAAGCACAATGCTATGAATATTAATTGATTCTGCGCATGTGCGCGAACTTGACTCTTAAAATTCCGATAAAATATAGAAATATTTTAAATTTATAATATTGTTTTGAAATATATGATTTGGAATGATTCATAGTAACTCTATGAATAATGGAGATATAAAGATAAAATTTATTAAAAAAAAGAAAAATTATAAATTATTTGTCGATCTCGAGATTCGAACAGAAGACCAGCAAATTACAATGACACACCCTGCCGATCTAGCCACCAAGACTCGTATCTGGAGAGCTTCTGAAGGGTCAAAGATTCTCATTACGACTCGGCAATAAGTTTTAAGTATTGTGTAAATCTGGTTTTAAAAGCACAATGCTAAGAATATTAATTGATTCTGCGCATGTGCGCGAACTTGACTCTTAAAATTCCGTAAAAATATAGAAATATTTTAAATTTATAATATTGTTTTGAAATATATGATTTGGAATGATTCATAGTAACTCTATGAATAATAGAGAAATAAAGATAAAATTTATTTAAAAAAAAGAAAAATTATAAAATCATTGTCGATCTCGAGATTCGAACAGACCAGCAAAATACAATGACACACTCTGCCGATCTAGCCACCAAGATGCGTACATCGAGAGCTTCTGAAGGGTCAAAGATTCTCATTACGTCTCGGCAATAAGTTTTAAGTATTGTGTAAATCTGGTCTTAAAAGCACAATGCTAAGAATATTAATAGATTCTGCGCATGTGCGGGAACTTGACTCTTAAAATTCCGGTAAAATATAGAAATATTTTAAATTTATAATATTGTTTTGAAATATATAATTTGGAATGATTCATAGTAACTCTATGAATAATGGAGAAATATAGATAAAATTTATTTTAAAAAAAGAAAAATTATAAATTATTTGTCGATCTCGAGATTCGAACAGAAGACAGCAAAATACAATGACACACCCTGCCGACCTACCCACCAAGACGCGTACCTGAGAGCTTCTAAAGGGTCAAAGATTCTCATTACGACTCGGCAATAAGTTTTAAGTATTGTGTAAATCTGGTTTTAAAAGAACAATGCTAAGAATATTAATTGATTCTGCACATGTGCGCGAACTTGACTCTTAAAATTCCGATAAAATATAGAAATATTTTAAATTTATAATATTGTTTTGAAATATATGATTTGGAATGAAACATAGTAACTCTATCAATAATAGAGAAATAAAGATAAAATTTATTTTAAAAAAAGAAAAATTATAAATTATTTGTCGATCTCGAGATTCGAACAGAAGACAGCAAAATACAATGACACACCCTGCCGACCTACCCACCAAGACGCGTATCTGAGAGCTTCTAAAGTATCAAAGATTCTCATTACGACTCGGCAATAAGTTTTAAGTATTGTGTAAATCTGGTTTTAAAAGCACAATGCTAAGAATATTAATTGATTCTGCGCATGTGCGCGAACTTGACTCTTAAAATTCCGATAAAATATAGAAATATTTTTAATTTATAATATTGTTTTGAAATATATGATTTGGAAGGATTCATAGTAACTCTATGAATAATGGAAAAATAAAGATAAAATTTATTTAAAAAAAAGAAAAATTATGAAATCTTTGTCGATCTCGAGATTCGAACAGAAGACAAGCAAAATACAATGACACACCCTGCCGATCTAGCCACCAAGACGCGTACCTCGAGAGCTTCTGAAGGGTCAAATATTCTCATTACGACTCGGCAAAAAGTTTTAAGTATTGTGTAAATCTGATTTTAAAAGCACAATGCTAAGAATATTAATAGATTCTGCGCATGTGCGGGAACATGACTCTTAAAATTCCGATAAAATATAGAAATATTTTTAATTTATAATATTGTTTTGAAATATATGATATGGAATGATTCATAGTAACTCTATGAATAATGGAGATATAAAGATAAAATTTATTAAAAAAAAGAAAAATTATAAATTATTTGTCGATCTCGAGATTCGAACAGACTAGCAAAATACAATGACACACTCTGCCGATATAGCCACCAAGATGCGTACATCGAGAGCTTCTGAAGGGTCAAAGATTCTCATTACGACTCGGCAATAAGTTTTAAGTATTGTGTAAATCTGGTCTTAAAAGCACAATGCTAAGAATATTAATAGATTCTGCGCATGTGCGGGAACTTGACTCTTAAAAATCCGATAAAATATAGAAATATTTTAAATTTTTAATATTGTTTTGAAATATATAATTTGGAATGATTCATAGTAACTCTATGAATAATGGAGAAATATAGATAAAATTTATTTGAAAAAAAGAAAAATTATAAAATCTTTGTCGATCTCGAGATTCGAATAGAAGACCAGCAAAATACAATGACACACTCTGCCGATCTAGCCACCAAGACGCGTACCTCGAGAGCTTCTGAAGGCTCAAAGATTCTCATTACGACTCGGCAATAAGTTTTAAGTATTGTGTAAATCTGGTTTTAAAAGCACAATGTTAAGAATATTAATAGATTCTGCGCATGTGCGGGAACTTGACTCTTAAAATTCCGATAAAATATAGAAATATTTTAAATTTATAATATTGTTTTGAAATATATGATTTGGAATGATTCATAGTAACTCTATCAATAATAGAGAAATAAAGATAAAATTTCTTTTAAAAAAAGAAAAATTATAAATTATTTGTCGATCTCGAGATTCGAACAGAAGACAGCAAATTACAATGACACACCCTGCCCATATAGCCACCAAGACGCGTACCTGAGAGCTTCTAAAGGGTCAAAGATTCTCATTACGACTCGGCAATAAGTTTTAAGTATTGTGTAATCTGGTTTTAAATGCACAATGCTAAGAATATTAATTGATTCTGCGCATGTGCGCGAACTTGACTCTTAAAATTCCGATAAAATATAGAAATATTTTTAATTTATAATATTGTTTTGAAATATATGATTTGGAAGGTTTCATAGTAACTCTATGAATAATGGAAAAATAAAGATAAAATTTATTTAAAAAAAAGAAAAATTATAAAATCTTTGTCCATCTCGAGATTCGAACAGAAGACAAGCAAAATACAATGACACACCCTGCCGATCTAGCCACCAAGACGCGTACCTCGAGAGCTTCTGAAGGGTCAAAGATTCTCATTACGACTCGGCAAAAAGTTTTAAGTATTGTGTAAATCTGATTTTAAACGCACAATGCTAAGAATATTAATAGATTCTGCGCATGTGCGGGAACATTATTCTTAAAATTCCGATAAAATATAGAAATATTTTAAATTTATAATATTCTTTTGAAATATATGATATAGAATGATTCATAGTAACTCTATGAATAATGGAAAAATAAAGATTAAATTTATTTAAAAAAAAGAAAAATTATAAATTATTTGTCGATCTCGAGATTCAAACAGAAGACAGCAAAATACAATAACACACCCTGCCGATCTAGCCACCAAGACTCGTACCTCGAGAGCTTCTGAAGGGTCAAAGATTCTCATTACGACTCGGCAATAAGTTTTAAGTATTGTGTAAATCTGGTTTTAAAAGCACAATGCTATGAATATTAATTGATTCTGCGCATGTGCGCGAACTTGACTCTTAAAATTCCGATAAAATATAGAAATATTTTTAATTTATAATATTGTTTTGAAATATATGATTTGGAATGATTCATAGTAACTCTATGAATAATAGAGAAATAAAGATAAAATTTATTTAAAAAAAAAGAAAAATTATAAAATCATTGTCGATCTCGAGATTCGAACAGACCAGCAAAATACAATGACACACTCTGCCGATCTAGCCACCAAGATGCGTACATCGAGAGCTTCTGAAGGGTCAAAGATTCTCATTACGACTCGGCAATAAGTTTTAAGTATTGTGTAAATCTGGTCTTAAAAGCACAATGCTAAGAATATTAATAGATTCTGCGCATGTGCGGGAACTTGACTCTTAAAATTCCGATAAAATATAGAAATATTTTAAATTTATAATATTGTTTTGAAATATATGATTTGGAATGATTCATAGTAACTCTATGAATAATGGAAAAATAAAGATAAAATTTATTTAAAAAAAAGAAAAATTATAAATTATTTGTCGATCTCGAGATTCAAACAGAAGACAGCAAAATACAATAACACACCCTGCCGATCTAGCCACCAAGACTCGTACCTCGAGAGCTTCTGAAGGGTCAAAGATTCTCATTACGACTCGGCAATAAGTTTTAAGTATTGTGTAAATCTGGTTTTAAAAGCACAATGCTAAGAATATTAATTGATTCTGCGCATGTGCGCGAACTTGACTCTTAAAATTCCGTAAAAATATAGAAATATTTTAAATTTATAATATTGTTTTGAAATATATGATTTGGAATGATTCATAGTAACTCTATGAATAATAGAGAAATAAAGATAAAATTTATTTAAAAAAAAGAAAAATTATAAAATCATTGTCGATCTCGAGATTCGAACAGACCAGCAAAATACAATGACACACTCTGCCGATCTAGCCACCAAGATGCGTACATCGAGAGCTTCTGAAGGGTCAAAGATTCTCATTACGTCTCGGCAATAAGTTTTAAGTATTGTGTAAATCTGGTCTTAAAAGCACAATGCTAAGAATATTAATAGATTCTGCGCATGTGCGGGAACTTGACTCTTAAAATTCCGGTAAAATATAGAAATATTTTAAATTTATAATATTGTTTTGAAATATATAATTTGGAATGATTCATAGTAACTCTATGAATAATGGAGAAATATAGATAAAATTTATTTTAAAAAAAGAAAAATTATAAATTATTTGTCGATCTCGAGATTCGAACAGAAGACAGCAAAATACAATGACACACCCTGCCGACCTACCCACCAAGACGCGTACCTGAGAGCTTCTAAAGGGTCAAAGATTCTCATTACGACTCGGCAATAAGTTTTAAGTATTGTGTAAATCTGGTTTTAAAAGCACAATGCTAAGAATATTAATTGATTCTGCGCATGTGCGCGAACTTGACTCTTAAAATTCCGATAAAATATAGAAATATTTTAAATTTATAATATTGTTTTGAAATATATGATTTGGAATGAAACATAGTAACTCTATCAATAATAGAGAAATAAAGATAAAATTTATTTTAAAAAAAGAAAAATTATAAATTATTTGTCGATCTCGAGATTCGAACAGAAGACAGCAAAATACAATGACACACCCTGCCGACCTACCCACCAAGACGCGTATCTGAGAGCTTCTAAAGTATCAAAGATTCTCATTACGACTCGGCAATAAGTTTTAAGTATTGTGTAAATCTGGTTTTAAAAGCACAATGCTAAGAATATTAATTGATTCTGCGCATGTGCGCGAACTTGACTCTTAAAATTCCGATAAAATATAGAAATATTTTTAATTTATAATATTGTTTTGAAATATATGATTTGGAAGGATTCATAGTAACTCTATGAATAATGGAAAAATAAAGATAAAATTTATTTAAAAAAAAGAAAAATTATGAAATCTTTGTCGATCTCGAGATTCGAACAGAAGACAAGCAAAATACAATGACACACCCTGCCGATCTAGCCACCAAGACGCGTACCTCGAGAGCTTCTGAAGGGTCAAATATTCTCATTACGACTCGGCAAAAAGTTTTAAGTATTGTGTAAATCTGATTTTAAAAGCACAATGCTAAGAATATTAATAGATTCTGCGCATGTGCGGGAACATGACTCTTAAAATTCCGATAAAATATAGAAATATTTTTAATTTATAATATTGTTTTGAAATATATGATATGGAATGATTCATAGTAACTCTATGAATAATGGAGATATAAAGATAAAATTTATTAAAAAAAAGAAAAATTATAAATTATTTGTCGATCTCGAGATTCGAACAGACCAGCAAAATACAATGACACACTCTGCCGATATAGCCACCAAGATGCGTACATCGAGAGCTTTTGAAGGGTCAAAGATTCTCATTACGACTCGGCAATAAGTTTTAAGTATTGTGTAAATCTGGTCTTAAAAGCACAATGCTAAGAATATTAATAGATTCTGCGCATGTGCGGGAACTTGACTCTTAAAATTCCGATAAAATATAGAAATATTTTAAATATATAATATTGTTTTGAAATATATGATTTGGAATGATTCATAGTAACTCTATGAATAATGGAGAAATATAGATAAAATTTATTTTAAAAAAAAGAAAAATTATAAAATCTTTGTCGATCTCGAGATTCGAACAGAAGACCAGCAAAATACAATGACACACTCTGCCGATCTAGCCACCAAGACGCGTACCTCGAGAGCTTCTGAAGGGTCAATGATTCTCATTACGACTCGGCAATAAGTTTTAAGTATTGTGTAAATCTGGTCTTAAAAGCACAATGCTAAGAATATTAATAGATTCTGCGCATGTGCGCGAACTTGACTCTTAAAATTCCGGTAAAATATAGAAATATTTTAAATTTATAATATTGTTTTGAAATATATAATTTGGAATGATTCATAGTAACTCTATGAATAATGGAGAAATATAGATAAAATTTATTTTAAAAAAAGAAAAATTATAAATTATTTGTCGATGTCGAGATTCGAACAGAAGACAGCAAAATACAATGACACACCCTGCCGACCTACCCACCAAGACGCGTACCTGAGAGCTTCTAAAGGGTCAAAGATTCTCATTACGACTCGGCAATAAGTTTTAAGTATTGTGTAAATCTGGTTTTAAAAGCACAATGCTAAGAATATTAATTGATTCTGCGCATGTGCGCGAACTTGACTCTTAAAATTCCGATAAAATATAGAAATATTTTTAATTTATAATATTGTTTTGAAATATATGATTTGGAAGGATTCATAGTAACTCTATGAATAATGGAAAAATAAAGATAAAATTTATTTAAAAAAAAGAAAAATTATGAAATCTTTGTCGATCTCGAGATTCGAACAGAAGACAGCAAAATACAATGACACACCCTGCCGATCTAGCCACCAAGACGCGTACCTCGAGAGCTTCTGAAGGGTCAAAGATTCTCATTACGACTCGGCAAAAAGTTTTAAGTATTGTGTAAATCTGATTTTAAAAGCACAATGCTAAGAATATTAATAGATTCTGCGCATGTGCGGGAACATGACTCTTAAAATTCCGATAAAATATAGAAATATTTTAAATTTATAATATTGTTTTGAAATATATGATATGGAATGATTCATAGTAACTCTATGAATAATGGAGATATAAAGATAAAATTTATTTTAAAAAAAGAAAAATTATAAATTATTTGTTGATCTCGAGATTCAAACAGAAGACAGCAAAATACAATAACACACCCTGCCGATCTAGCCACCAAGACTCGTACCTCGAGAGCTTCTGAAGGGTCAAAGATTCTCATTACGACTCGGCAATAAGTTTTAAGTATTGTGTAAATCTGGTTTTAAAAGCACAATGCTATGAATATTAATTGATTCTGCGCATGTGCGCGAACTTGACTCTTAAAATTCCGATAAAATATAGAAATATTTTTAATTTATAATATTGTTTTGAAATATATGATTTGGAATGATTCATAGTAACTCTATGAATAATGGAGATATAAAGATAAAATTTATTAAAAAAAAGAAAAATTATAAATTATTTGTCGATCTCGAGATTCGAACAGAAGACCAGCAAATTACAATGACACACCCTGCCGATCTAGCCACCAAGACTCGTATCTGGAGAGCTTCTGAAGGGTCAAAGATTCTCATTACGACTCGGCAATAAGTTTTAAGTATTGTGTAAATCTGGTTTTAAAAGCACAATGCTAAGAATATTAATTGATTATGCGCATGTGCGCGAACTTGACTCCTAAAATTCCGTAAAAATATAGAAATATTTTAAATTTATAATATTGTTTTGAAATATATGATTTGGAATGATTCATAGTAACTCTATGAATAATAGAGAAATAAAGATAAAATTTATTTAAAAAAAAGAAAAATTATAAAATCATTGTCGATCTCGAGATTCGAACAGACCAGCAAAATACAATGACACACTCTGCCGATCTAGCCACCAAGATGCGTACATCGAGAGCTTCTGAAGGGTCAAAGATTCTCATTACGACTCGGCAATAAGTTTTAAGTATTGTGTAAATCTGGTCTTAAAAGCACAATGCTAAGAATATTAATAGATTCTGCGCATGTGCGGGAACTTGACTCTTAAAATTCCGATAAAATATAGAAATATTTTAAATTTATAATATTGTTTTGAAATATATGATTTGGAATGATTCATAGTAACTCTATGAATAATGGAAAAATAAAGATAAAATTTATTTAAAAAAAAGAAAAATTATAAATTATTTGTCGATCTCGAGATTCGAACAGAAGACAGCAAAATACAATGACACACCATGCCCATATAGCCACCAAGACGCGTACCTCGTGAGCTTCTGAAGGGTCAAAGATTCTCATTACGACTCGGCAATAAGTTTTAAGTATTGTGTAAATCTGGTCTTAAAAGCACAATACTAAGAATATTAATAGATTCTGCGCATGTGCGCGAACTTGACTCTTAAAAATCCGATAAAATATAGAAATATTTTAAATTTATAATATTGTTTTGAAATATTAAATTTGGAATGATTCATAATAACTCTATGAATAATAGAGAAATATAGATAAAATTTATTTTAAAAAAAGAAAAATTATAAAATCTTTGTCGATCTCGAGATTCGAACAGAAGACCAGCAAAATACAATGACACACTCTGCCGATCTAGCCACCAAGACGCGTACCTCGAGAGCTTCTGAAGGGTCAATGATTCTCATTACGACTCGGCAATAAGTTTTAAGTATTGTGTAAATCTGGTCTTAAAAGCACAATGCTAAGAATATTAATTGATTCTGCGCATGTGCGCGAACTTGACTCTTAAAATTCCGATAAAATATAGAAATATTTTAAATTTATAATATTGTTTTGAAATATATGATTTGGAATGAAACATAGTAACTCTATCAATAATAGAGAAATAAAGATAAAATTTATTTTAAAAAAAGAAAAATTATAAATTATTTGTCGATCTCGAGATTCGAACAGAAGACAGCAAAATACAATGACACACCCTGCCGACCTACCCACCAAGACGCGTATCTGAGAGCTTCTAAAGTATCAAAGATTCTCATTACGACTCGGCAATAAGTTTTAAGTATTGTGTAAATCTGGTTTTAAAAGCACAATGCTAAGAATATTAATTGATTCTGCGCATGTGCGCGAACTTGACTCTTAAAATTCCGATAAAATATAGAAATATTTTTAATTTATAATATTGTTTTGAAATATATGATTTGGAAGGATTCATAGTAACTCTATGAATAATGGAAAAATAAAGATAAAATTTATTTAAAAAAAAGAAAAATTATGAAATCTTTGTCGATCTCGAGATTCGAACAGAAGACAAGCATAATACAATGACACACCCTGCCGATCTAGCCACCAAGAGGCGTACCTCGAGAGCTTCTGAAGGGTCAAAGATTCTCATTACGACTCGGCAAAAAGTTTTAAGTATTGTGTAAATCTGATTTTAAAAGCACAATGCTAAGAATATTAATAGATTCTGCGCATGTGCGGGAACATGACTCTTAAAATTCCGATAAAATATAGAAATATTTTAAATTTATAATATTGTTTTGAAATATATGATATGGAATGATTCATAGTAACTCTATGAATAATGGAGATATAAAGATAAAATTTATTTAAAAAAAAGAAAAATTATAAATTATTTGTCGATCTCGAGATTAGAACAGAAGACAGCAAAATACAATGACACACCCTGCCGATCTAGCCACCAAAACTCGTACCTCGAGAGATTCTGAAGGGTCAAAGATTCTCATGACGACTCGGCAATAAGTTTTAAGTATTGTGTAAATCTGGTTTTAAAAGCACAATGCTAAGAATATTAATTGATTCTGCGCATGTGCGCGAACTTGACTCTTAAAATTCCGATAAAATATAGAAATATTTTTAATTTATAATATTGTTTTGAAATATATGATTTGGAATGATTCATAGTAACTCTATGAATAATGGAGAAATAAAGATAAAATTTATTTTAAAAAAAGAAATATTATAAATTATTTGTCGATCTCGAGATTCGAACAGACCAGCAAAATACAATGACACACCCTGCCGATCTAGCCACCAAGACGCGTACCTCGAGAGCTTCTGAAGGGTCAAAGATTCTCATTACGACTCGGCAATAAGTTTTAAGTATTGTGTAAATCTGGTTTTAAAAGCACAATGCTAAGAATATTAATAGATTCTGCGCATGTGCGCGAACTTGACTCTTAAAATTCCGGTAAAATTTAGAAATATTTTAAATTTATAATATTGTTTTGAAATATATAATTTGGAATGATTCATAGTAACTCTATGAATAATGGAGAAATATAGATAAAATTTATTTTAAAAAAAGAAAAATTATAAATTATTTGTCGATCTCGAGATTCGAACGGAAGACAGCAAAATACAATGACACACCCTGCCGATCTAGCCACCAAGACGCGTACCTCGGGAGCTTCTGAATGGTCAAAGATTCTCATTACGACTCGGCAAAAAGTTTTAAGTATTGTGTAAATCTGGTTTTAAAAGCACAATGCTAAGAATATTAATAGATTCTGCGCATGTGCTGGAACATGACTCTTAAAATTCCGATAAGATTTAGAAATATTTTAAATTTATAATATTGTTTTGAAATATATGATTTGGAATGATTCATAGTAACTCTATGAATAATGGAAAAATAAAGATAAAATTTATTTTAAAAAAAGAAAAATTATAAATTATTTGTCGATCTCGAGATTCGAACAGTAGACAGCAAAATACAATGACACACCCTGCCGATCTAGCCACCAAGAGTCGTACCTCGAGAGCTTCTGAAGGGTCAAAGATTCTCATTACGACTCGGCAATAAGTTTTAAGTATTGTGTAAATCTTTTTTTAAAAGCACAATGCTAAGAATATTAATTAATTCTGCGCATGTGCGGGAACATGACTCTTAAAATTCCGATAAAATATAGAAATATTTTAAATTTATAATATTGTTTTGAAATATATGATTTGGAATGATTCATAGTAACTCTATGAATAATGGAGATATAAAGATAAAATTTATTTAAAAAAAAGAAAAATTATAAATTATTTGTCGATTTCGAGATTCGAACAGAAGACCAGCAAAATACAATGACTCACCCTGCCGATCTAGCCACCAAGACTCGTATCTCGAGAGCTTCTGAAGGGTCAAAGATTCTCATTACGACTCGGCAAAAAGTTTTAAGTATTGTGTAAATCTGGTTTTAAAAGCACAATGCTAAGAATATTAATAGATTCTGCGCATGTGCTGGAACATGACTCTTAAAATTCCGATAAAATTTAGAAATATTTTAAATTTATAATATTGTTTTGAAATATATGATTTGGAATGATTCATAGTAACTCTATGAATAATGGAAAAATAAAGATAAAATTTATTTAAAAAAAAGAAAAATTATAAATTATTTGTCGATTTCGAGATTCGAACAGAAGACCAGCAAAATACAATGACTCACCCTGCCGATCTAGCCACCAAGACTCGTATCTCGAGAGCTTCTGAAGGGTCAAAGATTCTCATTACGACTCGGCAAAAAGTTTTAAGTATTGTGTAAATCTGGTTTTAAAAGCACAATGCTAAGAATATTAATAGATTCTGCGCATGTGCTGGAACATGACTCTTAAAATTCCGATAAAATTTAGAAATATTTTAAATTTATAATATTGTTTTGAAATATATGATTTGGAATGATTCATAGTAACTCTATGAATAATGGAAAAATAAAGATAAAATTTATTTTAAAAAAAGAAAAATTATAAATTATTTGTCGATCTCGAGATTCAAAAAAAGACAGCAAAATACAATAACACACCCTGCCGATCTAGCCACCAAGACTCGTACTTCGAGAGCTTCTGAAGGGTCAAAGATTCTCATTACGACTCGGCAATAAGTTTTAAGTATTGTGTAAATCTGGTTTTAAAAGCACAATGCTATGAATATTAATTGATTCTGCGCATGTGCGCGAACTTGACTCTTAAAATTGCGATAAAATATAGAAATATTTTTAATTTATAATATTGTTTTGAAATATATGATTTGGAATGATTCATAGTAACTCTATGAGTAATGGAGATATAAAGATAAAATTTATTAAAAAAAAGAAAAATTATAAATTATTTGTCGATCTCGAGATTCGAACAGAAGACCAGCAAAATACAATGACACACCCTGCCGATCTAGCCACCAAGACGCGTACCTCGAGAGCTTCTGAAGGGTCAAAGATTCTCATTACGACTCGGCAAAAAGTTTTAAGTATTGTGTAAATCTGATTTTAAACGCACAATGCTAAGAATATTAATAGATTCTGCGCATGTGCGGGAACATTATTCTTAAAATTCCGATAAAATATAGAAATATTTTAAATTTATAATATTCTTTTGAAATATATGATATAGAATGATTCATAGTAACTCTATGAATAATGGAAAAATAAAGATTAAATTTATTTAAAAAAAAGAAAAATTATAAATTATTTGTCGATCTCGAGATTCAAACAGAAGACAGCAAAATACAATAACACACCCTGCCGATCTAGCCACCAAGACTCGTACCTCGAGAGCTTCTGAAGGGTCAAAGATTCTCATTACGACTCGGCAATAAGTTTTAAGTATTGTGTAAATCTGGTTTTAAAAGCACAATGCTATGAATATTAATTGATTCTGCGCATGTGCGCGAACTTGACTCTTAAAATTCCGATAAAATATAGAAATATTTTTAATTTATAATATTGTTTTGAAATATATGATTTGGAATGATTCATAGTAACTCTATGAATAATAGAGAAATAAAGATAAAATTTATTTAAAAAAAAAGAAAAATTATAAAATCATTGTCGATCTCGAGATTCGAACAGACCAGCAAAATACAATGACACACTCTGCCGATCTAGCCACCAAGATGCGTACATCGAGAGCTTCTGAAGGGTCAAAGATTCTCATTACGACTCGGCAATAAGTTTTAAGTATTGTGTAAATCTGGTCTTAAAAGCACAATGCTAAGAATATTAATAGATTCTGCGCATGTGCGGGAACTTGACTCTTAAAATTCCGATAAAATATAGAAATATTTTAAATTTATAATATTGTTTTGAAATATATGATTTGGAATGATTCATAGTAACTCTATGAATAATGGAAAAATAAAGATAAAATTTATTTAAAAAAAAGAAAAATTATAAATTATTTGTCGATCTCGAGATTCAAACAGAAGACAGCAAAATACAATAACACACCCTGCCGATCTAGCCACCAAGACTCGTACCTCGAGAGCTTCTGAAGGGTCAAAGATTCTCATTACGACTCGGCAATAAGTTTTAAGTATTGTGTAAATCTGGTTTTAAAAGCACAATGCTAAGAATATTAATTGATTCTGCGCATGTGCGCGAACTTGACTCTTAAAATTCCGTAAAAATATAGAAATATTTTAAATTTATAATATTGTTTTGAAATATATGATTTGGAATGATTCATAGTAACTCTATGAATAATAGAGAAATAAAGATAAAATTTATTTAAAAAAAAGAAAAATTATAAAATCATTGTCGATCTCGAGATTCGAACAGACCAGCAAAATACAATGACACACTCTGCCGATCTAGCCACCAAGATGCGTACATCGAGAGCTTCTGAAGGGTCAAAGATTCTCATTACGTCTCGGCAATAAGTTTTAAGTATTGTGTAAATCTGGTCTTAAAAGCACAATGCTAAGAATATTAATAGATTCTGCGCATGTGCGGGAACTTGACTCTTAAAATTCCGGTAAAATATAGAAATATTTTAAATTTATAATATTGTTTTGAAATATATAATTTGGAATGATTCATAGTAACTCTATGAATAATGGAGAAATATAGATAAAATTTATTTTAAAAAAAGAAAAATTATAAATTATTTGTCGATCTCGAGATTCGAACAGAAGACAGCAAAATACAATGACACACCCTGCCGACCTACCCACCAAGACGCGTACCTGAGAGCTTCTAAAGGGTCAAAGATTCTCATTACGACTCGGCAATAAGTTTTAAGTATTGTGTAAATCTGGTTTTAAAAGCACAATGCTAAGAATATTAATTGATTCTGCGCATGTGCGCGAACTTGACTCTTAAAATTCCGATAAAATATAGAAATATTTTAAATTTATAATATTGTTTTGAAATATATGATTTGGAATGAAACATAGTAACTCTATCAATAATAGAGAAATAAAGATAAAATTTATTTTAAAAAAAGAAAAATTATAAATTATTTGTCGATCTCGAGATTCGAACAGAAGACAGCAAAATACAATGACACACCCTGCCGACCTACCCACCAAGACGCGTATCTGAGAGCTTCTAAAGTATCAAAGATTCTCATTACGACTCGGCAATAAGTTTTAAGTATTGTGTAAATCTGGTTTTAAAAGCACAATGCTAAGAATATTAATTGATTCTGCGCATGTGCGCGAACTTGACTCTTAAAATTCCGATAAAATATAGAAATATTTTTAATTTATAATATTGTTTTGAAATATATGATTTGGAAGGATTCATAGTAACTCTATGAATAATGGAAAAATAAAGATAAAATTTATTTAAAAAAAAGAAAAATTATGAAATCTTTGTCGATCTCGAGATTCGAACAGAAGACAAGCAAAATACAATGACACACCCTGCCGATCTAGCCACCAAGACGCGTACCTCGAGAGCTTCTGAAGGGTCAAATATTCTCATTACGACTCGGCAAAAAGTTTTAAGTATTGTGTAAATCTGATTTTAAAAGCACAATGCTAAGAATATTAATAGATTCTGCGCATGTGCGGGAACATGACTCTTAAAATTCCGATAAAATATAGAAATATTTTTAATTTATAATATTGTTTTGAAATATATGATATGGAATGATTCATAGTAACTCTATGAATAATGGAGATATAAAGATAAAATTTATTAAAAAAAAGAAAAATTATAAATTATTTGTCGATCTCGAGATTCGAACAGACCAGCAAAATACAATGACACACTCTGCCGATATAGCCACCAAGATGCGTACATCGAGAGCTTTTGAAGGGTCAAAGATTCTCATTACGACTCGGCAATAAGTTTTAAGTATTGTGTAAATCTGGTCTTAAAAGCACAATGCTAAGAATATTAATAGATTCTGCGCATGTGCGGGAACTTGACTCTTAAAATTCCGATAAAATATAGAAATATTTTAAATATATAATATTGTTTTGAAATATATGATTTGGAATGATTCATAGTAACTCTATGAATAATGGAGAAATATAGATAAAATTTATTTTAAAAAAAAGAAAAATTATAAAATCTTTGTCGATCTCGAGATTCGAACAGAAGACCAGCAAAATACAATGACACACTCTGCCGATCTAGCCACCAAGACGCGTACCTCGAGAGCTTCTGAAGGGTCAATGATTCTCATTACGACTCGGCAATAAGTTTTAAGTATTGTGTAAATCTGGTCTTAAAAGCACAATGCTAAGAATATTAATAGATTCTGCGCATGTGCGCGAACTTGACTCTTAAAATTCCGGTAAAATATAGAAATATTTTAAATTTATAATATTGTTTTGAAATATATAATTTGGAATGATTCATAGTAACTCTATGAATAATGGAGAAATATAGATAAAATTTATTTTAAAAAAAGAAAAATTATAAATTATTTGTCGATGTCGAGATTCGAACAGAAGACAGCAAAATACAATGACACACCCTGCCGACCTACCCACCAAGACGCGTACCTGAGAGCTTCTAAAGGGTCAAAGATTCTCATTACGACTCGGCAATAAGTTTTAAGTATTGTGTAAATCTGGTTTTAAAAGCACAATGCTAAGAATATTAATTGATTCTGCGCATGTGCGCGAACTTGACTCTTAAAATTCCGATAAAATATAGAAATATTTTTAATTTATAATATTGTTTTGAAATATATGATTTGGAAGGATTCATAGTAACTCTATGAATAATGGAAAAATAAAGATAAAATTTATTTAAAAAAAAGAAAAATTATGAAATCTTTGTCGATCTCGAGATTCGAACAGAAGACAGCAAAATACAATGACACACCCTGCCGATCTAGCCACCAAGACGCGTACCTCGAGAGCTTCTGAAGGGTCAAAGATTCTCATTACGACTCGGCAAAAAGTTTTAAGTATTGTGTAAATCTGATTTTAAAAGCACAATGCTAAGAATATTAATAGATTCTGCGCATGTGCGGGAACATGACTCTTAAAATTCCGATAAAATATAGAAATATTTTAAATTTATAATATTGTTTTGAAATATATGATATGGAATGATTCATAGTAACTCTATGAATAATGGAGATATAAAGATAAAATTTATTTTAAAAAAAGAAAAATTATAAATTATTTGTCGATCTCGAGATTCAAACAGAAGACAGCAAAATACAATAACACACCCTGCCGATCTAGCCACCAAGACTCGTACCTCGAGAGCTTCTGAAGGGTCAAAGATTCTCATTACGACTCGGCAATAAGTTTTAAGTATTGTGTAAATCTGGTTTTAAAAGCACAATGCTATGAATATTAATTGATTCTGCGCATGTGCGCGAACTTGACTCTTAAAATTCCAATAAAATATAGAAATATTTTTAATTTATAATATTGTTTTGAAATATATGATTTGGAATGATTCATAGTAACTCTATGAATAATGGAGATATAAAGATAAAATTTATTAAAAAAAAGAAAAATTATAAATTATTTGTCGATCTCGAGATTCGAACAGAAGACCAGCAAATTACAATGACACACCCTGCCGATCTAGCCACCAAGACTCGTATCTGGAGAGCTTCTGAAGGGTCAAAGATTCTCATTACGACTCGGCAATAAGTTTTAAGTATTGTGTAAATCTGGTTTTAAAAGCACAATGCTAAGAATATTAATTGATTATGCGCATGTGCGCGAACTTGACTCCTAAAATTCCGTAAAAATATAGAAATATTTTAAATTTATAATATTGTTTTGAAATATATGATTTGGAATGATTCATAGTAACTCTATGAATAATAGAGAAATAAAGATAAAATTTATTTAAAAAAAAGAAAAATTATAAAATCATTGTCGATCTCGAGATTCGAACAGACCAGCAAAATACAATGACACACTCTGCCGATCTAGCCACCAAGATGCGTACATCGAGAGCTTCTGAAGGGTCAAAGATTCTCATTACGACTCGGCAATAAGTTTTAAGTATTGTGTAAATCTGGTCTTAAAAGCACAATGCTAAGAATATTAATAGATTCTGCGCATGTGCGGGAACTTGACTCTTAAAATTCCGATAAAATATAGAAATATTTTAAATTTATAATATTGTTTTGAAATATATGATTTGGAATGATTCATAGTAACTCTATGAATAATGGAAAAATAAAGATAAAATTTATTTAAAAAAAAGAAAAATTATAAATTATTTGTCGATCTCGAGATTCGAACAGAAGACAGCAAAATACAATGACACACCATGCCCATATAGCCACCAAGACGCGTACCTCGAGAGCTTCTGAAGGGTCAAAGATTCTCATTACGACTCGGCAATAAGTTTTAAGTATTGTGTAAATCTGGTCTTAAAAGCACAATACTAAGAATATTAATAGATTCTGCGCATGTGCGCGAACTTGACTCTTAAAAATCCGATAAAATATAGAAATATTTTAAATTTATAATATTGTTTTGAAATATTAAATTTGGAATGATTCATAATAACTCTATGAATAATAGAGAAATATAGATAAAATTTATTTTAAAAAAAGAAAAATTATAAAATCTTTGTCGATCTCGAGATTCGAACAGAAGACCAGCAAAATACAATGACACACTCTGCCGATCTAGCCACCAAGACGCGTACCTCGAGAGCTTCTGAAGGGTCAATGATTCTCATTACGACTCGGCAATAAGTTTTAAGTATTGTGTAAATCTGGTCTTAAAAGCACAATGCTAAGAATATTAATTGATTCTGCGCATGTGCGCGAACTTGACTCTTAAAATTCCGATAAAATATAGAAATATTTTAAATTTATAATATTGTTTTGAAATATATGATTTGGAATGAAACATAGTAACTCTATCAATAATAGAGAAATAAAGATAAAATTTATTTTAAAAAAAGAAAAATTATAAATTATTTGTCGATCTCGAGATTCGAACAGAAGACAGCAAAATACAATGACACACCCTGCCGACCTACCCACCAAGACGCGTATCTGAGAGCTTCTAAAGTATCAAAGATTCTCATTACGACTCGGCAATAAGTTTTAAGTATTGTGTAAATCTGGTTTTAAAAGCACAATGCTAAGAATATTAATTGATTCTGCGCATGTGCGCGAACTTGACTCTTAAAATTCCGATAAAATATAGAAATATTTTTAATTTATAATATTGTTTTGAAATATATGATTTGGAAGGATTCATAGTAACTCTATGAATAATGGAAAAATAAAGATAAAATTTATTTAAAAAAAAGAAAAATTATGAAATCTTTGTCGATCTCGAGATTCGAACAGAAGACAAGCATAATACAATGACACACCCTGCCGATCTAGCCACCAAGAGGCGTACCTCGAGAGCTTCTGAAGGGTCAAAGATTCTCATTACGACTCGGCAAAAAGTTTTAAGTATTGTGTAAATCTGATTTTAAAAGCACAATGCTAAGAATATTAATAGATTCTGCGCATGTGCGGGAACATGACTCTTAAAATTCCGATAAAATATAGAAATATTTTAAATTTATAATATTGTTTTGAAATATATGATATGGAATGATTCATAGTAACTCTATGAATAATGGAGATATAAAGATAAAATTTATTTAAAAAAAAGAAAAATTATAAATTATTTGTCGATCTCGAGATTCGAACAGAAGACAGCAAAATACAATGACACACCCTGCCGATCTAGCCACCAAAACTCGTACCTCGAGAGATTCTGAAGGGTCAAAGATTCTCATGACGACTCGGCAATAAGTTTTAAGTATTGTGTAAATCTGGTTTTAAAAGCACAATGCTAAGAATATTAATTGATTCTGCGCATGTGCGCGAACTTGACTCTTAAAATTCCGATAAAATATAGAAATATTTTTAATTTATAATATTGTTTTGAAATATATGATTTGGAATGATTCATAGTAACTCTATGAATAATGGAGAAATAAAGATAAAATTTATTTTAAAAAAAGAAATATTATAAATTATTTGTCGATCTCGAGATTCGAACAGACCAGCAAAATACAATGACACACCCTGCCGATCTAGCCACCAAGACGCGTACCTCGAGAGCTTCTGAAGGGTCAAAGATTCTCATTACGACTCGGCAATAAGTTTTAAGTATTGTGTAAATCTGGTTTTAAAAGCACAATGCTAAGAATATTAATAGATTCTGCGCATGTGCGCGAACTTGACTCTTAAAATTCCGGTAAAATATAGAAATATTTTAAATTTATAATATTGTTTTGAAATATATAATTTGGAATGATTCATAGTAACTCTATGAATAATGGAGAAATATAGATAAAATTTATTTTAAAAAAAGAAAAATTATAAATTATTTGTCGATCTCGAGATTCGAACGGAAGACAGCAAAATACAATGACACACCCTGCCGATCTAGCCACCAAGACGCGTACCTCGGGAGCTTCTGAATGGTCAAAGATTCTCATTACGACTCGGCAAAAAGTTTTAAGTATTGTGTAAATCTGGTTTTAAAAGCACAATGCTAAGAATATTAATAGATTCTGCGCATGTGCTGGAACATGACTCTTAAAATTCCGATAAGATTTAGAAATATTTTAAATTTATAATATTGTTTTGAAATATATGATTTGGAATGATTCATAGTAACTCTATGAATAATGGAAAAATAAAGATAAAATTTATTTTAAAAAAAGAAAAATTATAAATTATTTGTCGATCTCGAGATTCGAACAGTAGACAGCAAAATACAATGACACACCCTGCCGATCTAGCCACCAAGAGTCGTACCTCGAGAGCTTCTGAAGGGTCAAAGATTCTCATTACGACTCGGCAATAAGTTTTAAGTATTGTGTAAATCTTTTTTTAAAAGCACAATGCTAAGAATATTAATTAATTCTGCGCATGTGCGGGAACATGACTCTTAAAATTCCGATAAAATATAGAAATATTTTAAATTTATAATATTGTTTTGAAATATATGATTTGGAATGATTCATAGTAACTCTATGAATAATGGAGATATAAAGATAAAATTTATTTAAAAAAAAGAAAAATTATAAATTATTTGTCGATTTCGAGATTCGAACAGAAGACCAGCAAAATACAATGACTCACCCTGCCGATCTAGCCACCAAGACTCGTATCTCGAGAGCTTCTGAAGGGTCAAAGATTCTCATTACGACTCGGCAAAAAGTTTTAAGTATTGTGTAAATCTGGTTTTAAAAGCACAATGCTAAGAATATTAATAGATTCTGCGCATGTGCTGGAACATGACTCTTAAAATTCCGATAAAATTTAGAAATATTTTAAATTTATAATATTGTTTTGAAATATATGATTTGGAATGATTCATAGTAACTCTATGAATAATGGAAAAATAAAGATAAAATTTATTTAAAAAAAAGAAAAATTATAAATTATTTGTCGATTTCGAGATTCGAACAGAAGACCAGCAAAATACAATGACTCACCCTGCCGATCTAGCCACCAAGACTCGTATCTCGAGAGCTTCTGAAGGGTCAAAGATTCTCATTACGACTCGGCAAAAAGTTTTAAGTATTGTGTAAATCTGGTTTTAAAAGCACAATGCTAAGAATATTAATAGATTCTGCGCATGTGCTGGAACATGACTCTTAAAATTCCGATAAAATTTAGAAATATTTTAAATTTATAATATTGTTTTGAAATATATGATTTGGAATGATTCATAGTAACTCTATGAATAATGGAAAAATAAAGATAAAATTTATTTTAAAAAAAGAAAAATTATAAATTATTTGTCGATCTCGAGATTCAAAAAAAGACAGCAAAATACAATAACACACCCTGCCGATCTAGCCACCAAGACTCGTACTTCGAGAGCTTCTGAAGGGTCAAAGATTCTCATTACGACTCGGCAATAAGTTTTAAGTATTGTGTAAATCTGGTTTTAAAAGCACAATGCTATGAATATTAATTGATTCTGCGCATGTGCGCGAACTTGACTCTTAAAATTGCGATAAAATATAGAAATATTTTTAATTTATAATATTGTTTTGAAATATATGATTTGGAATGATTCATAGTAACTCTATGAGTAATGGAGATATAAAGATAAAATTTATTAAAAAAAAGAAAAATTATAAATTATTTGTCGATCTCGAGATTCGAACAGAAGACCAGCAAATTACAATGACACACCCTGCCGATCTAGCCACCAAGACTCGTATCTGGAGAGCTTCTGAAGGGTCAAAGACTCTCATTACGACTCGGCAATAAGTTTTAAGTATTGTGTAAATCTGGTTTTAAAAGCACAATGCTAAGAATATTAATTGATTCTGCGCATGTGCGCGAACTTGACTCTTAAAATTCCGTAAAAATATAGAAATATTTTAAATTTATAATATTGTTTTGAAATATATGATTTGGAATGATTCATAGTAACTCTATGAATAATAGAGAAATAAAGATAAAATTTATTTAAAAAAAAGAAAAATTATAAAATCATTGTCGATCTCGAGATTCGAACAGACCAGCAAAATACAATGACACACTCTGCCGATCTAGCCACCAAGATGCGTACATCGAGAGCTTCTGAAGGGTCAAAGATTCTCATTACGACTCGGCAATAAGTTTTAAGTATTGTGTAAATCTGGTCTTAAAAGCACAATGCTAAGAATATTAATAGATTCTGCGCATGTGCGGGAACTTGACTCTTAAAATTCCGATAAAATATAGAAATATTTTAAATTTATAATATTGTTTTGAAATATATGATTTGGAATGATTCATAGTAACTCTATGAATAATGGAAAAATAAAGATAAAATTTATTTAAAAAAAAGAAAAATTATAAATTATTTGTCGATCTCGAGATTCGAACAGAAGACAGCAAAATACAATGACACACCATGCCCATATAGCCACCAAGACGCGTACCTCGAGAGCTTCTGAAGGGTCAAAGATTCTCATTACGACTCGGCAATAAGTTTTAAGTATTGTGTAAATCTGGTCTTAAAAGCACAATGCTAAGAATATTAATAGATTCTGCGCATGTGCGCGAACTTGACTCTTAAAAATCCGATAAAATATAGAAATATTTTAAATTTATAATATTGTTTTGAAATATATAATTTGGAATGATTCATAGTAACTCTATGAATAATGGAGAAATATAGATAAAATTTATTTGAAAAAAAGAAAAATTATAAAATCTTTGTCGATCTCGAGATTCGAATAGAAGACCAGCAAAATACAATGACACACTCTGCCGATCTAGCCACCAAGACGCGTACCTCGAGAGCTTCTGAAGGCTCAAAGATTCTCATTACGACTCGGCAATAAGTTTTAAGTATTGTGTAAATCTGGTTTTAAAAGCACAATGTTAAGAATATTAATAGATTCTGCGCATGTGCGGGAACTTGACTCTTAAAATTCCGATAAAATATAGAAATATTTTAAATTTATAATATTGTTTTGAAATATATGATTTGGAATGATTCATAGTAACTCTATCAATAATAGAGAAATAAAGATAAAATTTCTTTTAAAAAAAGAAAAATTATAAATTATTTGTCGATCTCGAGATTCGAACAGAAGACAGCAAATTACAATGACACACCCTGCCCATATAGCCACCAAGACGCGTACCTGAGAGCTTCTAAAGGGTCAAAGATTCTCATTACGACTCGGCAATAAGTTTTAAGTATTGTGTAATCTGGTTTTAAATGCACAATGCTAAGAATATTAATTGATTCTGCGCATGTGCGCGAACTTGACTCTTAAAATTCCGATAAAATATAGAAATATTTTTAATTTATAATATTGTTTTGAAATATATGATTTGGAAGGTTTCATAGTAACTCTATGAATAATGGAAAAATAAAGATAAAATTTATTTAAAAAAAAGAAAAATTATAAAATCTTTGTCCATCTCGAGATTCGAACAGAAGACAAGCAAAACACAATGACACACCCTGCCGATCTAGCCACCAAGACGCGTACCTCGAGAGCTTCTGAAGGGTCAAAGATTCTCATTACGACTCGGCAAAAAGTTTTAAGTATTGTGTAAATCTGATTTTAAACGCACAATGCTAAGACTATTAATAGATTCTGCGCATGTGCGGGAACATTATTCTTAAAATTCCGATAAAATATAGAAATATTTTAAATTTATAATATTCTTTTGAAATATATGATATAGAATGATTCATAGTAACTCTATGAATAATGGAAAAATAAAGATTAAATTTATTTAAAAAAAAGAAAAATTATAAATTATTTGTCGATCTCGAGATTCAAACAGAAGACAGCAAAATACAATAACACACCCTGCCGATCTAGCCACCAAGACTCGTACCTCGAGAGCTTCTGAAGGGTCAAAGATTCTCATTACGACTCGGCAATAAGTTTTAAGTATTGTGTAAATCTGGTTTTAAAAGCACAATGCTATGAATATTAATTGATTCTGCGCATGTGCGCGAACTTGACTCTTAAAATTCCGATAAAATATAGAAATATTTTTAATTTATAATATTGTTTTGAAATATATGATTTGGAATGATTCATAGTAACTCTATGAATAATAGAGAAATAAAGATAAAATTTATTTAAAAAAAAAGAAAAATTATAAAATCATTGTCGATCTCGAGATTCGAACAGACCAGCAAAATACAATGACACACTCTGCCGATCTAGCCACCAAGATGCGTACATCGAGAGCTTCTGAAGGGTCAAAGATTCTCATTACGACTCGGCAATAAGTTTTAAGTATTGTGTAAATCTGGTCTTAAAAGCACAATGCTAAGAATATTAATAGATTCTGCGCATGTGCGGGAACTTGACTCTTAAAATTCCGATAAAATATAGAAATATTTTAAATTTATAATATTGTTTTGAAATATATGATTTGGAATGATTCATAGTAACTCTATGAATAATGGAAAAATAAAGATAAAATTTATTTAAAAAAAAGAAAAATTATAAATTATTTGTCGATCTCGAGATTCAAACAGAAGACAGCAAAATACAATAACACACCCTGCCGATCTAGCCACCAAGACTCGTACCTCGAGAGCTTCTGAAGGGTCAAAGATTCTCATTACGACTCGGCAATAAGTTTTAAGTATTGTGTAAATCTGGTTTTAAAAGCACAATGCTATGAATATTAATTGATTCTGCGCATGTGCGCGAACTTGACTCTTAAAATTCCGATAAAATATAGAAATATTTTAAATTTATAATATTGTTTTGAAATATATGATTTGGAATGATTCATAGTAACTCTATGAATAATGGAGATATAAAGATAAAATTTATTAAAAAAAAGAAAAATTATAAATTATTTGTCGATCTCGAGATTCGAACAGAAGACCAGCAAATTACAATGACACACCCTGCCGATCTAGCCACCAAGACTCGTATCTGGAGAGCTTCTGAAGGGTCAAAGATTCTCATTACGACTCGGCAATAAGTTTTAAGTATTGTGTAAATCTGGTTTTAAAAGCACAATGCTAAGAATATTAATTGATTCTGCGCATGTGCGCGAACTTGACTCTTAAAATTCCGTAAAAATATAGAAATATTTTAAATTTATAATATTGTTTTGAAATATATGATTTGGAATGATTCATAGTAACTCTATGAATAATAGAGAAATAAAGATAAAATTTATTTAAAAAAAAGAAAAATTATAAAATCATTGTCGATCTCGAGATTCGAACAGACCAGCAAAATACAATGACACACTCTGCCGATCTAGCCACCAAGATGCGTACATCGAGAGCTTCTGAAGGGTCAAAGATTCTCATTACGTCTCGGCAATAAGTTTTAAGTATTGTGTAAATCTGGTCTTAAAAGCACAATGCTAAGAATATTAATAGATTCTGCGCATGTGCGGGAACTTGACTCTTAAAATTCCGGTAAAATATAGAAATATTTTAAATTTATAATATTGTTTTGAAATATATAATTTGGAATGATTCATAGTAACTCTATGAATAATGGAGAAATATAGATAAAATTTATTTTAAAAAAAGAAAAATTATAAATTATTTGTCGATCTCGAGATTCGAACAGAAGACAGCAAAATACAATGACACACCCTGCCGACCTACCCACCAAGACGCGTACCTGAGAGCTTCTAAAGGGTCAAAGATTCTCATTACGACTCGGCAATAAGTTTTAAGTATTGTGTAAATCTGGTTTTAAAAGCACAATGCTAAGAATATTAATTGATTCTGCGCATGTGCGCGAACTTGACTCTTAAAATTCCGATAAAATATAGAAATATTTTAAATTTATAATATTGTTTTGAAATATATGATTTGGAATGAAACATAGTAACTCTATCAATAATAGAGAAATAAAGATAAAATTTATTTTAAAAAAAGAAAAATTATAAATTATTTGTCGATCTCGAGATTCGAACAGAAGACAGCAAAATACAATGACACACCCTGCCGACCTACCCACCAAGACGCGTATCTGAGAGCTTCTAAAGTATCAAAGATTCTCATTACGACTCGGCAATAAGTTTTAAGTATTGTGTAAATCTGGTTTTAAAAGCACAATGCTAAGAATATTAATTGATTCTGCGCATGTGCGCGAACTTGACTCTTAAAATTCCGATAAAATATAGAAATATTTTTAATTTATAATATTGTTTTGAAATATATGATTTGGAAGGATTCATAGTAACTCTATGAATAATGGAAAAATAAAGATAAAATTTATTTAAAAAAAAGAAAAATTATGAAATCTTTGTCGATCTCGAGATTCGAACAGAAGACAAGCAAAATACAATGACACACCCTGCCGATCTAGCCACCAAGACGCGTACCTCGAGAGCTTCTGAAGGGTCAAATATTCTCATTACGACTCGGCAAAAAGTTTTAAGTATTGTGTAAATCTGATTTTAAAAGCACAATGCTAAGAATATTAATAGATTCTGCGCATGTGCGGGAACATGACTCTTAAAATTCCGATAAAATATAGAAATATTTTTAATTTATAATATTGTTTTGAAATATATGATATGGAATGATTCATAGTAACTCTATGAATAATGGAGATATAAAGATAAAATTTATTAAAAAAAAGAAAAATTATAAATTATTTGTCGATCTCGAGATTCGAACAGACCAGCAAAATACAATGACACACTCTGCCGATATAGCCACCAAGATGCGTACATCGAGAGCTTCTGAAGGGTCAAAGATTCTCATTACGACTCGGCAATAAGTTTTAAGTATTGTGTAAATCTGGTCTTAAAAGCACAATGCTAAGAATATTAATAGATTCTGCGCATGTGCGGGAACTTGACTCTTAAAATTCCGATAAAATATAGAAATATTTTAAATATATAATATTGTTTTGAAATATATGATTTGGAATGATTCATAGTAACTCTATGAATAATGGAGAAATATAGATAAAATTTATTTTAAAAAAAAGAAAAATTATAAAATCTTTGTCGATCTCGAGATTCGAACAGAAGACCAGCAAAATACAATGACACACTCTGCCGATCTAGCCACCAAGACGCGTACCTCGAGAGCTTCTGAAGGGTCAATGATTCTCATTACGACTCGGCAATAAGTTTTAAGTATTGTGTAAATCTGGTCTTAAAAGCACAATGCTAAGAATATTAATAGATTCTGCGCATGTGCTGGAACATGACTCTTAAAATTCCGATAAAATTTAGAAATATTTTAAATTTATAATATTGTTTTGAAATATATGATTTGGAATGATTCATAGTAACTCTATGAATAATGGAAAAATAAAGATAAAATTTATTTAAAAAAAAGAAAAATTATAAATTATTTGTCGATTTCGAGATTCGAACAGAAGACCAGCAAAATACAATGACTCACCCTGCCGATCTAGCCACCAAGACTCGTATCTCGAGAGCTTCTGAAGGGTCAAAGATTCTCATTACGACTCGGCAAAAAGTTTTAAGTATTGTGTAAATCTGGTTTTAAAAGCACAATGCTAAGAATATTAATAGATTCTGCGCATGTGCTGGAACATGACTCTTAAAATTCCGATAAAATTTAGAAATATTTTAAATTTATAATATTGTTTTGAAATATATGATTTGGAATGATTCATAGTAACTCTATGAATAATGGAAAAATAAAGATAAAATTTATTTAAAAAAAAGAAAAATTATAAATTATTTGTCGATCTCGAGATTCAAAAAAAGACAGCAAAATACAATAACACACCCTGCCGATCTAGCCACCAAGACTCGTACCTCGAGAGCTTCTGAAGGGTCAAAGATTCTCATTACGACTCGGCAATAAGTTTTAAGTATTGTGTAAATCTGGTTTTAAAAGCACAATGCTATGAATATTAATTGATTCTGCGCATGTGCGCGAACTTGACTCTTAAAATTGCGATAAAATATAGAAATATTTTTAATTTATAATATTGTTTTGAAATATATGATTTGGAATGATTCATAGTAACTCTATGAATAATGGAGATATAAAGATAAAATTTATTAAAAAAAAGAAAAATTATAAATTATTTGTCGATCTCGAGATTCGAACAGAAGACCAGCAAATTACAATGACACACCCTGCCGATCTAGCCACCAAGACTCGTATCTGGAGAGCTTCTGAAGGGTCAAAGACTCTCATTACGACTCGGCAATAAGTTTTAAGTATTGTGTAAATCTGGTTTTAAAAGCACAATGCTAAGAATATTTATTGATTCTGCGCATGTGCGCGAACTTGACTCTTAAAATTCCGTAAAAATATAGAAATATTTTAAATTTATAATATTGTTTTGAAATATATGATTTGGAATGATTCATAGTAACTCTATGAATAATAGAGAAATAAAGATAAAATTTATTTAAAAAAAAGAAAAATTATAAAATCATTGTCGATCTCGAGATTCGAACAGACCAGCAAAATACAATGACACACTCTGCCGATCTAGCCACCAAGATGCGTACATCGAGAGCTTCTGAAGGGTCAAAGATTCTCATTACGACTCGGCAATAAGTTTTAAGTATTGTGTAAATCTGGTCTTAAAAGCACAATGCTAAGAATATTAATAGATTCTGCGCATGTGCGGGAACTTGACTCTTAAAATTCCGATAAAATATAGAAATATTTTAAATTTATAATATTGTTTTGAAATATATGATTTGGAATGATTCATAGTAACTCTATGAATAATGGAAAAATAAAGATAAAATTTATTTAAAAAAAAGAAAAATTATAAATTATTTGTCGATCTCGAGATTCGAACAGAAGACAGCAAAATACAATGACACACCATGCCCATATAGCCACCAAGACGCGTACCTCGAGAGCTTCTGAAGGGTCAAAGATTCTCATTACGACTCGGCAATAAGTTTTAAGTATTGTGTAAATCTGGTCTTAAAAGCACAATGCTAAGAATATTAATAGATTCTGCGCATGTGCGCGAACTTGACTCTTAAAAATCCGATAAAATATAGAAATATTTTAAATTTATAATATTGTTTTGAAATATATAATTTGGAATGATTCATAGTAACTCTATGAATAATGGAGAAATATAGATAAAATTTATTTGAAAAAAAGAAAAATTATAAAATCTTTGTCGATCTCGAGATTCGAATAGAAGACCAGCAAAATACAATGACACACTCTGCCGATCTAGCCACAAAGACGCGTACCTCGAGAGCTTCTGAAGGCTCAAAGATTCTCATTATGACTCGGCAATAAGTTTTAAGTATTGTGTAAATCTGGTTTTAAAAGCACAATGTTAAGAATATTAATAGATTCTGCGCATGTGCGGGAACTTGACTCTTAAAATTCCGATAAAATATAGAAATATTTTAAATTTATAATATTGTTTTGAAATATATGATTTGGAATGATTCATAGTAACTCTATCAATAATAGAGAAATAAAGATAAAATTTCTTTTAAAAAAAGAAAAATTATAAATTATTTGTCGATCTCGAGATTCGAACAGAAGACAGCAAATTACAATGACACACCCTGCCCATATAGCCACCAAGACGCGTACCTGAGAGCTTCTAAAGGGTCAAAGATTCTCATTACGACTCGGCAATAAGTTTTAAGTATTGTGTAATCTGGTTTTAAATGCACAATGCTAAGAATATTAATAGATTCTGCGCATGTGCGGGAACATTATTCTTAAAATTCCGATAAAATATAGAAATATTTTAAATTTATAATATTCTTTTGAAATATATGATATAGAATGATTCATAGTAACTCTATGAATAATGGAAAAATAAAGATTAAATTTATTTAAAAAAAAGAAAAATTATAAATTATTTGTCGATCTCGAGATTCAAACAGAAGACAGCAAAATACAATAACACACCCTGCCGATCTAGCCACCAAGACTCGTACCTCGAGAGCTTCTGAAGGGTCAAAGATTCTCATTACGACTCGGCAATAAGTTTTAAGTATTGTGTAAATCTGGTTTTAAAAGCACAATGCTATGAATATTAATTGATTCTGCGCATGTGCGCGAACTTGACTCTTAAAATTCCGATAAAATATAGAAATATTTTTAATTTATAATATTGTTTTGAAATATATGATTTGGAATGATTCATAGTAACTCTATGAATAATAGAGAAATAAAGATAAAATTTATTTAAAAAAAAAGAAAAATTATAAAATCATTGTCGATCTCGAGATTCGAACAGACCAGCAAAATACAATGACACACTCTGCCGATCTAGCCACCAAGATGCGTACATCGAGAGCTTCTGAAGGGTCAAAGATTCTCATTACGACTCGGCAATAAGTTTTAAGTATTGTGTAAATCTGGTCTTAAAAGCACAATGCTAAGAATATTAATAGATTCTGCGCATGTGCGGGAACTTGACTCTTAAAATTCCGATAAAATATAGAAATATTTTAAATTTATAATATTGTTTTGAAATATATGATTTGGAATGATTCATAGTAACTCTATGAATAATGGAAAAATAAAGATAAAATTTATTTAAAAAAAAGAAAAATTATAAATTATTTGTCGATCTCGAGATTCAAACAGAAGACAGCAAAATACAATAACACACCCTGCCGATCTAGCCACCAAGACTCGTACATCGAGAGCTTCTGAAGGGTCAAAGATTCTCATTACGACTCGGCAATAAGTTTTAAGTATTGTGTAAATCTGGTTTTAAAAGCACAATGCTATGAATATTAATTGATTCTGCGCATGTGCGCGAACTTGACTCTTAAAATTCCGATAAAATATAGAAATATTTTAAATTTATAATATTGTTTTGAAATATATGATTTGGAATGATTCATAGTAACTCTATGAATAATGGAGATATAAAGATAAAATTTATTAAAAAAAAGAAAAATTATAAATTATTTGTCGATCTCGAGATTCGAACAGAAGACCAGCAAATTACAATGACACACCCTGCCGATCTAGCCACCAAGACTCGTATCTGGAGAGCTTCTGAAGGGTCAAAGATTCTCATTACGACTCGGCAATAAGTTTTAAGTATTGTGTAAATCTGGTTTTAAAAGCACAATGCTAAGAATATTAATTGATTCTGCGCATGTGCGCGAACTTGACTCTTAAAATTCCGTAAAAATATAGAAATATTTTAAATTTATAATATTGTTTTGAAATATATGATTTGGAATGATTCATAGTAACTCTATGAATAATAGAGAAATAAAGATAAAATTTATTTAAAAAAAAGAAAAATTATAAAATCATTGTCGATCTCGAGATTCGAACAGACCAGCAAAATACAATGACACACTCTGCCGATCTAGCCACCAAGATGCGTACATCGAGAGCTTCTGAAGGGTCAAAGATTCTCATTACGTCTCGGCAATAAGTTTTAAGTATTGTGTAAATCTGGTCTTAAAAGCACAATGCTAAGAATATTAATAGATTCTGCGCATGTGCGGGAACTTGACTCTTAAAATTCCGGTAAAATATAGAAATATTTTAAATTTATAATATTGTTTTGAAATATATAATTTGGAATGATTCATAGTAACTCTATGAATAATGGAGAAATATAGATAAAATTTATTTTAAAAAAAGAAAAATTATAAATTATTTGTCGATCTCGAGATTCGAACAGAAGACAGCAAAATACAATGACACACCCTGCCGACCTACCCACCAAGACGCGTACCTGAGAGCTTCTAAAGGGTCAAAGATTCTCATTACGACTCGGCAATAAGTTTTAAGTATTGTGTAAATCTGGTTTTAAAAGCACAATGCTAAGAATATTAATTGATTCTGCGCATGTGCGCGAACTTGACTCTTAAAATTCCGATAAAATATAGAAATATTTTAAATTTATAATATTGTTTTGAAATATATGATTTGGAATGAAACATAGTAACTCTATCAATAATAGAGAAATAAAGATAAAATTTATTTTAAAAAAAGAAAAATTATAAATTATTTGTCGATCTCGAGATTCGAACAGAAGACAGCAAAATACAATGACACACCCTGCCGACCTACCCACCAAGACGCGTATCTGAGAGCTTCTAAAGTATCAAAGATTCTCATTACGACTCGGCAATAAGTTTTAAGTATTGTGTAAATCTGGTTTTAAAAGCACAATGCTAAGAATATTAATTGATTCTGCGCATGTGCGCGAACTTGACTCTTAAAATTCCGATAAAATATAGAAATATTTTTAATTTATAATATTGTTTTGAAATATATGATTTGGAAGGATTCATAGTAACTCTATGAATAATGGAAAAATAAAGATAAAATTTATTTAAAAAAAAGAAAAATTATGAAATCTTTGTCGATCTCGAGATTCGAACAGAAGACAAGCAAAATACAATGACACACCCTGCCGATCTAGCCACCAAGACGCGTACCTTGAGAGCTTCTGAAGGGTCAAATATTCTCATTACGACTCGGCAAAAAGTTTTAAGTATTGTGTAAATCTGATTTTAAAAGCACAATGCTAAGAATATTAATAGATTCTGCGCATGTGCGGGAACATGACTCTTAAAATTCCGATAAAATATAGAAATATTTTTAATTTATAATATTGTTTTGAAATATATGATATGGAATGATTCATAGTAACTCTATGAATAATGGAGATATAAAGATAAAATTTATTAAAAAAAAGAAAAATTATAAATTATTTGTCGATCTCGAGATTCGAACAGACCAGCAAAATACAATGACACACTCTGCCGATATAGCCACCAAGATGCGTACATCGAGAGCTTCTGAAGGGTCAAAGATTCTCATTACGACTCGGCAATAAGTTTTAAGTATTGTGTAAATCTGGTCTTAAAAGCACAATGCTAAGAATATTAATAGATTCTGCGCATGTGCGGGAACTTGACTCTTAAAATTCCGATAAAATATAGAAATATTTTAAATATATAATATTGTTTTGAAATATATGATTTGGAATGATTCATAGTAACTCTATGAATAATGGAGAAATATAGATAAAATTTATTTTAAAAAAAAGAAAAATTATAAAATCTTTGTCGATCTCGAGATTCGAACAGAAGACCAGCAAAATACAATGACACACTCTGCCGATCTAGCCACCAAGACGCGTACCTCGAGAGCTTCTGAAGGGTCAATGATTCTCATTACGACTCGGCAATAAGTTTTAAGTATTGTGTAAATCTGGTCTTAAAAGCACAATGCTAAGAATATTAATAGATTCTGCGCATGTGCGCGAACTTGACTCTTAAAATTCCGGTAAAATATAGAAATATTTTAAATTTATAATATTGTTTTGAAATATATAATTTGGAATGATTCATAGTAACTCTATGAATAATGGAGAAATATAGATAAAATTTATTTTAAAAAAAGAAAAATTATAAATTATTTGTCGATCTCGAGATTCGAACAGAAGACAGCAAAATACAATGACACACCCTGCCGACCTACCCACCAAGACGCGTACCTGAGAGCTTCTAAAGGGTCAAAGATTCTCATTACGACTCGGCAATAAGTTTTAAGTATTGTGTAAATCTGGTTTTAAAAGCACAATGCTAAGAATATTAATTGATTCTGCGCATGTGCGCGAACTTGACTCTTAAAATTCCGATAAAATATAGAAATATTTTTAATTTATAATATTGTTTTGAAATATATGATTTGGAAGGATTCATAGTAACTCTATGAATAATGGAAAAATAAAGATAAAATTTATTTAAAAAAAAGAAAAATTATGAAATCTTTGTCGATCTCGAGATTCGAACAGAAGACAGCAAAATACAATGACACACCCTGCCGATCTAGCCACCAAGACGCGTACCTCGAGAGCTTCTGAAGGGTCAAAGATTCTCATTACGACTCGGCAAAAAGTTTTAAGTATTGTGTAAATCTGATTTTAAAAGCACAATGCTAAGAATATTAATAGATTCTGCGCATGTGCGGGAACATGACTCTTAAAATTCCGATAAAATATAGAAATATTTTAAATTTATAATATTGTTTTGAAATATATGATATGGAATGATTCATAGTAACTCTATGAATAATGGAGATATAAAGATAAAATTTATTTTAAAAAAAGAAAAATTATAAATTATTTGTCGATCTCGAGATTCGAACAGAAGACCAGCAAAATACAATGACACACCCTGCCGATCTAGCCACCAAGACTCGTATTTCGAGAGCTTCTGAAGGGTCAAAGATTCTCATTACGACTCGGAAATAAGTTTTAAGTATTGTGTAAATCTGGTTTTAAAAGCACAATGCTAAGACTATTAATTGATTCTGCGCATGTGCGCGAACTTGACTCTTAAAATTCCGATAAAATATAGAAATATTTTTAATTTATAATATTGTTTAGAAATATATGATTTGGAAGGATTCATAGTAACTCTATGAATAATGGAAAAATAAAGATAAAATTTATTTAAAAAAAAGAAAAATTATAAAATCTTTGTCGATCTCGAGATTCGAACAGAAGACAAGCAAAATACAAAGACACACCCTGCCGACCTACCCACCAAGACGCGTACCTCGAGAGCTTCTGAAGGATCAAAGATTCTCATTACGACTCGGCAAAAAGTTTTAAGTATTGTGTAAATCTGATTTTAAAAGCACAATGCTAAGAATATTAATAGAGTCTGCGCATGTGCGGGAACATGACTCTTAAAATTCCGATAAAATATAGAAATATTTTAAATTTATAATATTGTTTTGAAATATATGATTTGGAATGATTCATAGTAACTCTATGAATAATGGAAAAATAAAGATAAAATTTATTTAAAAAAAAGAAAAATTATAAATTATTTGTCGATCTCGAGATTCGAACAGAAGACAGCAAAATACAATGACACACCCTGCCGATCTAGCCACCAAAACTCGAACCTCGAGAGATTCTGAAGGGTCAAAGATTCTCATGACGACTCGGCAATAAGTTTTAAGTATTGTGTAAATCTGGTTTTAAAAGCACAATGCTAAGAATATTAATTGATTCTGCGCATGTGCGCGAACTTGACTCTTAAAATTCCGATAAAATATAGAAATATTTTTAATTTATAATATTGTTTTGAAATATATGATTTGGAATGATTCATAGTAACTCTATGAATAATGGAGAAATAAAGATAAAATTTATTTTAAAAAAAGAAAAAATATAAATTATTTGTCGATCTCGAGATTCGAACAGACCAGCAAAATACAATGACACACCCTGCCGATCTAGCCACCAAGACGCGTACCTTGAGAGCTTCTGAAGGGTCAAAGATTCTCATTACGACTCGGCAAAAAGTTTTAAGTATTGTGTAAATCTGGTCTTAAAAGCACAATGCTAAGAATATTAATAAATTCTGCGCATGTGCGCGAACTTGACTCTTAAAATTCCGATAAAATATAGAAATATTTTAAATTTATAATATTGTTTTGAAATATATAATTTGGAATGATTCATAGTAACTCTATGAATAATGGAGAAATATAGATAAAATTTATTTGAAAAAAAGAAAAATTATAAAATCTTTGTCGATCTCGAGATTCGAATAGAAGACCAGCAAAATACAATGACACACTCTGCCGATCTAGCCACCAAGACGCGTACCTCGAGAGCTTCTGAAGGGTCAAAGATTCTCATTACGACTCGGCAATAAGTTTTAAGTATTGTGTAAATCTGGTCTTAAAAGCACAATGCTAAGAATATTAATAGATTCTGCGCATGTGCGGGAACTTGACTCTTAAAATTCCGATAAAATATAGAAATATTTTAAATTTATAATATTGTTTTGAAATATATGATTTGGAATGATTCATAGTAACTCTATGAATAATGGAAAAATAAAGATAAAATTTATTTAAAAAAAAGAAAAATTATAAATTATTTGCCGATCTCGAGATTCGAACAGAAGACAGCAAAATACAATGACACACCATGCCCATATAGCCACCAAGACGCGTACCTCGAGAGCTTCTGAAGGGTCAAAGATTCTCATTACGACTCGGCAATAAGTTTTAGGTATTGTGTAAATCTGGTCTTAAAAGCACAATGCTAAGAATATTAATAGATTCTGCGCATGTGCGCGAACTTGACTCTTAAAAATCCGATAAAATATAGAAATATTTTAAATTTATAATATTGTTTTGAAATATATAATTTGGAATGATTCATAGTAACTCTATGAATAATAGAGAAATATAGATAAAATTTATTTTAAAAAAAGAAAAATTATAAAATCTTTGTCGATCTCGAGATTCGAACAGAAGACCAGCAAAATACAATGACACACTCTGCCGACCTACCCACCAAGACGCGTACCTGAGAGCTTCTAAAGGGTCAAAGATTCTCATTACGACTCGGCAATAAGTTTTAAGTATTGTGTAAATCTGGTTTTAAAAGCACAATGCTAAGAATATTAATTGATTCTGCGCATGTGCGCGAACTTGACTCTTAAAATTCCGATAAAATATAGAAATATTTTAAATTTATAATATTGTTTTGAAATATATGATTTGGAATGAAACATAGTAACTCTATCAATAATAGAGAAATAAAGATAAAATTTATTTTAAAAAAAGAAAAATTATAAATTATTTGTCGATCTCGAGATTCGAACAGAAGACAGCAAAATACAATGACACACCCTGCCGACCTACCCACCAAGACGCGTATCTGAGAGCTTCTAAAGTATCAAAGATTCTCATTACGACTCGGCAATAAGTTTTAAGTATTGTGTAAATCTGGTTTTAAAAGCACAATGCTAAGAATATTAATTGATTCTGCGCATGTGCGCGAACTTGACTCTTAAAATTCCGATAAAATATAGAAATATTTTTAATTTATAATATTGTTTTGAAATATATGATTTGGAAGGATTCATAGTAACTCTATGAATAATGGAAAAATAAAGATAAAATTTATTTAAAAAAAAGAAAAATTATGAAATCTTTGTCGATCTCGAGATTTGAACAGAAGACAAGCAAAATACAATGACACACCCTGCCGATCTAGCCACCAAGACGCGTACCTCGAGAGCTTCTGAAGGGTCAAAGATTCTCATTACGACTCGGCAAAAAGTTTTAAGTATTGTGTAAATCTGATTTTAAAAGCACAATGCTAAGAATATTAATAGAGTCTGCGCATGTGCGGGAACATGACTCTTAAAATTCCGATAAAATATAGAAATATTTTAAATTTATAATATTGTTTTGAAATATATGATTTGGAATGATTCATAGTAACTCTATGAATAATGGAAAAATAAAGATAAAATTTATTTAAAAAAAAGAAAAATTATAAATTATTTGTCGATCTCGAGATTCGAACAGAAGACAGCAAAATACAATGACACACCCTGCCGATCTAGACACCAAAACTCGTACCTCGAGAGATTCTGAAGGGTCAAAGATTCTCATTACGACTCGGCAAAAAGTTTTAAGTATTGTGTAAATCTGGTCTTAAAAGCACAATGCTAAGAATATTAATAAATTCTGCGCATGTGCGCGAACTTGACTCTTAAAATTCCGATAAAATATAGAAATATTTTAAATTTATAATATTGTTTTGAAATATATAATTTGGAATGATTCATAGTAACTCTATGAATAATGGAGAAATATAGATAAAATTTATTTGAAAAAAAGAAAAATTATAAAATCTTTGTCGATCTCGAGATTCGAATAGAAGACCAGCAAAATACAATGACACACTCTGCCGATCTAGCCACCAAGACGCGTACCTCGAGAGCTTCTGAAGGGTCAAAGATTCTCATTACGACTCGGCAATAAGTTTTAAGTATTGTGTAAATCTGGTTTTAAAAGCACAATGTTAAGAATATTAATAGATTCTGCGCATGTGCGGGAACTTGACTCTTAAAATTCCGATAAAATATAGAAATATTTTAAATTTATAATATTGTTTTGAAATATATGATTTGGAATGATTCATAGTAACTCTATCAATAATAGAGAAATAAAGATAAAATTTCTTTTAAAAAAAGAAAAATTATAAATTATTTGTCGATCTCGAGATTCGAACAGAAGACAGCAAATTACAATGACACACCCTGCCCATATAGCCACCAAGACGCGTACCTGAGAGCTTCTAAAGGGTCAAAGATTCTCATTACGACTCGGCAATAAGTTTTAAGTATTGTGTAATCTGGTTTTAAAAGCACAATGCTAAGAATATTAATTGATTCTGCGCATGTGCGCGAACTTGACTCTTAAAATTCCGATAAAATATAGAAATATTTTTAATTTATAATATTGTTTTGAAATATATGATTTGGAAGGTTTCATAGTAACTCTATGAATAATGGAAAAATAAAGATAAAATTTATTTAAAAAAAAGAAAAATTATAAAATCTTTGTCCACCTCGAGATTCGAACAGAAGACAAGCAAAATACAATGACACACCCTGCCGATCTAGCCACCAAGACGCGTACCTCGAGAGCTTCTGAAGGGTCAAAGATTCTCATTACGACTCGGCAAAAAGTTTTAAGTATTGTGTAAATCTGATTTTAAAAGCACAATGCTAAGAATATTAATAGAGTCTGCGCATGTGCGGGAACATGACTCTTAAAATTCCGATAAAATATAGAAATATTTTAAATTTATAATATTGTTTTGAAATATATGATTTGGAATGATTCATAGTAACTCTATGAATAATGGAGAAATAAAGATAAAATTTATTTATAAAAAAAGAAAAATTATAAATTATTTGTCGATCTCGAGATTCGAACAGAAGACCAGCAAAATACAATGACACACCCTGCCGATCTAGTCACCAAGACTCGTACCTCGAGAGCTTCTGAAGGGTCAAAGATTCTCATTACGACTCGGCAATAAGTTTTAAGTATTATTAAATCTGGTTTTAAAAGCACAATGCTAAGAATATTAATAGATTCTGCGCATGTGCGGGATTTTGACTCTTAACCCATCGAGCGCCGGCTGTCTAGCTTAAGAATGTTCTTAAAACGGCGGCAGTCAAAATAATGGATGAACACAATTTACTAGAAAAAAAATTGGCAGAACGTTCGTAAACCGGCCTGGTATGTTTTTATTTCCCCCGACCATTAACAGCAGGGTGTAAACTTTCCCGCTTCTCGACTATCACGTCCCCCTAAACATCGGGGATGTTGAATAGTACTGACCGATTAATCAAGTAATAAATCTGTCAACGCAGGGCAATTGCCATGCGGTTTTTCAACTCAGAATTTGGTTTTCGCTCTGAAGACTAAGAACTTCTCTTTTAATCTGCAATATTTGCAAAAAATAGAATTTGTTCAAAAATAAATTCCGCATAAATTCACAAATAAATAAAAAATTCCGCAATATGATTTTATAATTTTTTTTAAGTAATAGAAAAATTTATTTAGTAAATGATTTAGAGGAATTACCATTTATCAAATTGCATTACGAATATAATATATTCTTTTTACTGACATTCAGAGAATTTTACTTAAGTTTCATCTAATTTTTAGTTTTAAGCATTTTACTCGTATATTTGGTATACGAAAAGAAAATAGCATTGCATATTATATATATATATATATATAATATTGTTTTCTGATTAAAACAGATTGTAAAAAATTTATTTTTAATGATTTAATAATACGTAATAGTAAAAATACTACGTTCATTTCGGAAAATATAATCTGTTATTGAAAATTTTTAAATAAAAATTTGCATGATTTTTTTTTGTTTTAGATTTTTGTTTCCTATTCCATTGTTTTATTATTTTAAGAACTTAAAAAAATCTTTGGTCAATATATAGTAGGTGAATATTTTATTGATAATATGTTTATGAAAATATTATTAACTTGAATATTTTTGACATATTATCTTATTTTGAAATAATTAAAGCAATAAGGTAAGATGATACGTTTTTAAAGATAATTTTAATGCTGAAATATGAAAACTTATTAATGCATCCATTTACTCACGAGGTTTATATCTGATAAAAATTATCATTTCATTCATATTTTTAGTAGGTGAATATTTTGAATGGCAATTTCTTATATCATTCCTAATCTTGTCACAAATCTTGATAAAAAGGACTCAAAGTCAGCGCAAAAATAATTTCCTAAATCCATGCATTTCTCTGCCGCCAAATATTGGAAAGAAACCTTTCCTTCATTTAACTCCATCAATGAACTCAAAATTTAAATTGTACCCATTTTATTAAGTTACAACATCATGATTTTTTGTGAAAATTCGTAAATTATGAAATCTCGCAGATAAAAATGAGACTTAGCTGCATATATCGAATAATTAAGAATTACCCCTTTCAGACCGGTACTTCCATGCTCTTCATGTCTGAACAATTCAAACGAATTTCATTGGCAACATTTATAATATATTTCACTTCATGTGAATTTCAAAAAACGGATGCACAATAAAATAAAAGAAAAACAATCTAGAGTAGGTAATCATAACTTCAGCGAAGTTTAAAAACCCGTGAGTGAAAAATAAGGTTTTTATTTCATTTCAACAATAAAAGTACTTGCTATAAATTTTGGCGCATTAATTAAAATAAAACAAATTATAGATATTAATGAATCTGTAATAGTTTTGCCAGTTTGTGGAGGAAGGACAGAGTTCTTCATTTAAAGGATCTTATCCTCCGGTCACAAAAATTGGATGGAAGAAAAGTGGCTTAACAATGACATTACATATTAAGAAGATTGCGCTAAATCAGAAATAGTATATATAAGTTATTTTATATATATAAGAAAAATAGAGAGAAGCGTGAATTTTAACGTCATAGAATTAATTAGCAAAGACTGGGTCGGAGAATCATGTTGGTGGGGTAAAGCAACAAGTTATTGGTGGTCTAGTCACAGATAACTCATTGGGGTCACATGATGTTAAAATCTTATCATCTGTAACTATTTTTTATCAAAGCAAAAGGTAAGATTCATACATAGCTTTTAAAAAATTCAAAAGCTAATATTTTCGTAAATTATTAATTTTTAAAGCATGACAAAAATTTTAATTAGAATTTTCCCGGGGAAATTCAAAGAAAAAAAAATTAATTATTTTGAAATTTGTATATCAATTTATCGAATTTATGTATATTTTACATCAGTATATTTCATTATGAAAGGAAAGAAATTATGGAAGTGAAATTAAATTGTCTTTATTGTTGCTTCTATTGTTGATATCAAGATATGATTCAACTTATTCTTTAATGTTGAGTATGTTTCAGTGGTATGCTTTTGTTAAAAAAATTGTTATACTTTAGATAAAGTTCAAATGCAAAATCAAGCATTGGTGAAAAAATTTTAGCTCAATTTTAAAAATTGCTATTATGACCGGCCTTAGGAGGTGCATTAGAAATAAATTTCCTAAAGGAAGCAATTTTTCTATTGGAAACAATCTTTACTAGTGTCTGATCAATAGCCGAATTTCAACCAAAATATAAACCAATTTAGTAATAAAATCCATTTGCATTATATTAGTGAACAGAGAAATCGATTTTTTTATTTTACTTGTTAGTTATTAATTATTATTAAATATATTAAGAAGTACGTCTTTAAATGTTCTATGAAAAAAACTTTAATAAATATGAAAATCAAAAATGATAGAGCACACAATTTTTTGAACCAAAATTTGAACTTGAATAAAGAGCAAAACTTTAAAACTTTTTTCATAGATTATTGCCATAATACCGACGTTAATTTTATAAAAAGAACAGTGCTTTCAAGAGTGATGAATAAATCTTTTGAATCCAAGACTCATAAATTTCAAGAATGGTAAAGATTAAAAGAAATACTCGTAACATCCTTCAAGAATTCTTTCGTGTCTTGCTGAATGCCTAGCAAGGGAAAATATCCTCCCTTTCAATGCAAAATTAGTACTTCTATTGTACAATTTGCCTGGAGCATGTTTTATATAACCCTGTTTTGAGACACAAATGTTTCTTCAATAGGCTATTGTCGCCAGATATAACGCTTCTCTTTGTAACGTAACTCGGGTAACTGTTAGCACTAAACCTACTGACATTTTACTGCTTGATTTGATCGTAAAACTTCTATTAACAATACGGACAAGCCTAAAAACTACTTTCACATAGAGAAACACTTGCACTTTCTTACGGAATACTAACAATTGAACAGAACCGAAATCCATAGAAATAATAATAATAAAAAAAATATTCTTGAGATAATCTGTGAGAAGTTTCTCTTAAAACACATTGCACAGTAAAACGATAAATGAACCATGGTGGTAATAAAACAGAATATTATGCATTTACACCACATCGGTCCAACTCTTCGACATTGTTCCAAGCAAATAGGAATGGTTCCATTATGTCTTCATTGAGAGTAGACAGTAGATAGTAAAAATGTTGCTGACTGTTATCAATTGACGGGTTGCATATTCTCTACAAAATGTCATCCAAAAAATCTGAAAAATCGAAGCAGCATTAAAAAAAAAAAAATCCTTTTAGATGAGGGGAAGGGGCTCTCTAAATAAATCCTTTATCACTTTTTATTGCCTCTGCTTTCTTATTGGCCACATGTTCAAATTCTAATTTCTTATTGGTATTTTCTTCATAACAGCTTGACTTATATAGGCATTCACCAGGATTCTTATTCTTAGATTTTAAATCCAAAGGCTCTTAAGTTTTGCTGGCTATAGTTTTCTGTTTGAAAGGTCTAGCAACTCGAGGGAAGTGCACTGCGCAGGGAACTTGAGTAGACCTTATTAATATTTATTTAATTAAATAAATGTTGATTGCTTTAATGAAAGATTTTATCATCAAGTTTCTTTAATATGTTATTGAAATTTGCAATTGAATTCCTGCAGTCAAAGTAATTAATATTATATTTATGAGAAAATTGATGAGCTTAATATGGATTCAAATTCTGACTATTCTGACTGTGATGAATTAATGTTATCGTCTGAAGATGAATACTCTGAAAGTGAGTCTGACGATGATACTTTAAATGCGGCTCGCTGTTGGTGTCCTATTGACTTGCAAGCACTTTCACCTGCTCCTCCAAATTTTCAATTTACTTCGACTCCTGGTATCAGTTCAGCGGGAAAAAATTTCCTTGGGGACTCAGATGATCCGATGATGTTTTTCAGCATATTTTTTGATAATGCAGTGATGAGTTTCATTATGGAAGAAACAAATAGATACGCCGAAGACTTTTTCAACAAAACCGATTTGACACCATCATCGAGAGCATTAAATTGGAAAAATACGGATATAAAAGAGTTACATCTATTTTTTGGTTTACTTTTACTTCAAGGAATAATGCCAAAATCTGTGGAAGCAACGTACTGGAGCATAAGACCCATTTTAAACACTCCTTTCTTTGGACAAATCATGAGTGAGAAAAGATTCAGTTTGCTAATGAAATTTCTTCATTTTGAGAATTCAGATGAATTCAATAAAAATACGCATCCAAATGCAAAGTTAAGAAAAATTTTTGATATCCATAACATGCTGGTTGAGAGATTTAAATCTGCTTATACACCCAATCAATCTGTAACAATAGACGAGTCTTTGCTTGCTTTCAAGGGTTTACTTGCATGGAAGCAATACATTCCAACTAAAAGAGCTAGATTCGGAATTAAATTTTTCCAACTCTGTGAATCAGAAAGCGGTTACATTTGGAATTCTATTATCTATACCGGTAAAGGAACCCTTTTCATGGAAGAATACGAACAATTTGGATTATCTACAAAATGTGTACTGACTTTAATCCATGAACTTAAAAATAAAGGATATCAGCTAACAACAGACAATTTTTATACTTCTCCGGAAGTGGCCGAAATTCTTCTTCAATATAAAACTGATTTGATAGGAACTGTTAGAGGAAACAGAAAAGGGTTACCGGTGGAATTTAAGAACACAAAATTGAAAAAGTATGAATTGAGAGCATTTCAAAAGGGAAAAATTATGGTACTACAGTGGAAAGACAAGAAGGTTCTAACAATGCTAAGTACCATTCATAATGCTGCATTAGTTAGTGTTGAATCAAAAATATCCACTACAACCAAACAAAAGCCTAAGGTGGTAGTCGATTATAATAGATCTATGGGAGGAGTTGATAAGTCGGATCAGTGCTTAGCATACTATTCTTCACCCAGAAGCCGACAAAGGAAATATTACAAAAAAATATTTCGACATCTACTTGACCAGGCTGTGTGGAATGCTTTTCTGCTTTATAAAAGAAATGGAGGAAGTGTAAATCATCTGGAATTTAGAATGCGATTGATAGAGAGATTATGTGAGGAAGGAAGAGGATTACCATCGTCTAAAGTCCCAAAGAGTATTGAAAATGTGGGAAGATTGACGGGCAGACATTTTCCGTCTTTATTTGCTCCAACAGAAAACAAAAAATACTCTGCTAGGAGATGTGTCGTGTGTTGCTCAAAAACAAATGCAAATGGTAAAAGAGTGAGAAGAGAAACACGTTTTGAATGTGTAATCTGCAAAGTGGGTTTATGCGCTGCTCCATGTTTTGAGATATATCACACTCAATCTGTTTTTTAAATTTCCTTACATGTAATTGCAGTGGATGAAATATTGTAAAACTTGCTCATGATCACATTTATCTTTCAAATATTGAATTATGCCTTTTTATAAATTTCATCTAAAAATTTTGCTGTATTTTAAGTTCGTATTTTTTTTTCAGTATTTATAGCTTCATGTTAATATTCTCACTTTTAAGAATTCTGTAATGATACGTGGAATTTGGCAGTTATTTTCTAATTTTGTCACTTTTCAAAGAAAGTATACAAACTATTTCTGATGAAAAACTTTTAATAATCGCTTAATTATTTTTTTAAAAATATTTCTAGTAAAAAATAAACAGATTTTATGCAGTACTGTTTGTGTTATATTTATTAATCTTAGAAATTTTATTATATTTAAAATTTCTTCTAGAAGACATTTTAAAATATTTATATTCTACAGATTATCAGCAGCTTTGTTGCAGATATATATAAAAAAATGTGTCATCTGTTAGGTAGTAACTTTTATTTATAATTGCATTCATTTACTTTCATTTTTAAGTTTGCATGTAAATCAGTATTCATTATTAAGTTCTGAATCCACAGCCTTGGGATACGTTCAAACAGCTAGAAATCGTATCAGCCTTTAAATGCATTTGTTTAATTTCATTAAATAGCTAATACTGTTTTAATGCAAAGCAATAATTATAATCACACAGATACAATTTATTCTTTCCATTTTTCAAAGCAATATCTATTAAATTCACTCATCATCGAATTTTGTTGAATATAAATAAATATTTCTATAATAGTTCCCCATTTATTAAATATATTTTCTTTCTTTCATATAATAAACTTTTTTTAATAGTCCTTATTATTTCTATGTTATTTTTTTTTTTTTTTTTTCATTTATACTTTTCGCAGCCCGTCACAAGACACAAAACTTCTTCCCATTTCAATGTGGTTTTTTTTATAGAGATTTTAAATATATATTTATAATATAATTATATATTTTAAAAATATAATTTCTAATTGTTTTTTTTTTTAAATATTTATAAAAAAAACGTTTTTTTCCTTCCCGAGCCCCTTTCCCGAAAAAAAGACAAATATGATTTGCAAAAAGCAGTAAACAGCGCTTGTATTAAAATAGTGAACTAAAAAATAATATTAAGCAGTAAAAAGAATAATAGTAACAACATTTATTAAGATACTTTAAATAAAAACGTTTATAAAAATAATTAAAAACACTTTTACTATAGTTCACTCTAAACTATAAAAAATAAATATATAATTAGATCCAAAAGTTTTCAAATGTGCCTTTCATTACGTATTAAATACTTCGCCAAAATCTATATACAAAGCCTACGCAATAATTAAAATTACATTTATAAATAAATATTTGTCTCGATTAATAAGTGGAATGAAAATAAATTTTAAAAAATTATATAAGGATTTTTTTTATATTTTACTGCGTTCTAAAAAATGTATTATTAAAAGTTCAAACGTATTTTTTTAATATTTCATCAACCAAGTACTGAAAATTCAAATCTGTTTTTGCGAGCTAATCACAGTCATTAAATGTTATACATGATTATGACATGTAAATATGAGGGATTCCCTATATTTAATAAGTATGATAGTTTTCACCTGTATATTAAATTTGCTGTGAAATAATGAAATATTCAAATCAATAATGAAGTATACAGCTCATATCACCAATCGATCCTGCAATCGGGAATTCTTGCGAAGAACGTTATTTCCACTTCTCGTGAGTTCATTCCCCTAATTGGAGGGACCACCCAAATTCTAACTGTCAGCGAAAACCACAAAATGACCTTAACAAGCAGATGACCCACCTCCTTTATTGCCTTTAAGGGGGAAAGCATTGACGACTTTCTACGTTGGAGCCGGGATTCAAACAGTTTGCGGAAAGCAACTTCCTACGTTCCAGCCGGGATTCGAACGACACGTTGGAGCGACTTCCTACGTTCCAGCCGGGATTCGAAAGATACGTTGGAGCGACTTTCAACGTTCCAGCCGGTTGAAGAGTTAAATATATTTTTCTTTCCTTTTATTTAAGTTTTATTTTAGATATTTTTATCCTTTATTCCCACACTTACTACGAACTTTTCCAAATCTTATACTACTAAAATAAAATTTTATGTCAAAATATTTCTATATTCAAGAGAAATTTTAGGAGTCGAGTTCACGCACATGCACAGAATTCATTCCTATTCAAAACATTGTGCTTTTAGACCAGAATGACACCACGTTAAAACTTTTAGTGTATAATCATAATGAGAGTCTTAGACCATTCAGACGCGCTGAGGGTACGAAGCTTCGTGGCCAGATCGGCAGCACGAGCCATCTAGTTTTGCTGGTCTTCATTTCGAGTATGGAAACTGAGAACTTTCTCAATATATTTTTCTTTTCTTTTTTTAAAGTTTTATTTTAGATATTTTTATCCTTTATTCCCACACTTACTACGAACTTTTCCAAATCTTATATTACTAAAATAAAATTTTATGTCAAAATATTTCTATATTCAAGAGAAATTTTAGGAATCGAGTTCACGCACTTGCGCAGAATTCATTCCTATTCAAAACATTGTGCTTTTAGACCAAAATGACACCACGTTAAAACTTTTAGTTGATAATCATAATGAGAGTCTTAGACCATTCAGACGCGCTGCGGGTACGAAGCTTCGTGGCCAGATCGGCAGCACGAGCCATCTAGTTTTGCTGGTCTTCAGTTCGAGTCTCGAAACTGAGAAATTTTTAAATATATTTTTCTTTTCTTTTTTTAACATTTTTTTTTAGATATTTTTATCCTTTATTCCCACACTTACAACGAACGTTTCCAAATCTTATATTACTAAAATAAAATTTTATGTCAAAATATTTCTATATTCAAAAGAAATTTTAGGAGTCGAGTTCACGCACATGCCCAGAAATCATTCCTATTCAAAACATTGTGCTTTTAGACCAGAATGACACCACGTTAAAACTTTTAGTGGATAATCATAATGAGAGTTTTAGACCATTCAGACGCGCTGCGGGTACGAAGCTTCGTGGCCAGATTGGCAGCACGAGCCGTCTAGTTTTGCTGGTCTCCAGTTCGAGTCTCCAAACTGAGAACTTTTTCAATATATTTTTCTTTTCTTTTTTTTGCATTTTTTTTTAGATATTTTTATCCTTTATTAACACACTTACTACGAACTTTTCCAAATCTTATACTTCTAAAATAAAATTTTATGTCAAAATATTTGTATATTCAAGAGAAATTTTAGGAGTCGAGTTCATGCACATGCGCAGAATTCAGTCCTATTCAAAACATTGTGCTTTTAGACCAGAATGACACCACGTTAAAACTTTTAGTGGATAATCATAATGAGAGTCTTAGACCATTCAGACGCGCTGCGGGTACGAAGCTTCGTGGCCAGATCGGCAGCACGAGCCATTTAGTTTTGCTGGTCTTCAGTTCGAGTCTCGAAACTGAGAACTTTTTAAATATATTTTTCTTTTCTTTTTTTTACATTTTTTTAAGATATTTTTATCCTTTATTCCCACACTTACTACGAACTTTTCCAAATCTTATACTACTAAAATAAAATTTTATGTCAAAATATTTCTATATTCAAGAGAAATTTTAGGAGTCGAGTTCACGCACATGCGCAGAATTCATTCCTATTCAAAACATTGTGCTTTTAGACCAGAATGACACCACGTTAAAACTTTTAGTGGATAATCATAATGAGAGTCTTAGACCATTCAGATGCGTTGCGGGTACGGAGCTTCGTGGCCAGATCGGCAGCACGAGCCATCTAGTTTTGCTGGTCTTCAGTTCGAGTCTCGAAACTGAGAACTTTCTCAATATATTTTTCTTTTCTTTTTTTAAAGTTTTATTTTAGATATTTTTATCCTTTATTCCCACACTTACTACGAACTTTTCCAAATCTTATACTACTAAAATAAAATTTTATGTCAAAATATTTCTATATTCAAGAGAAATTTTAGGAGTCGAGTTCACGAACATGCGCAGAATTCATTCCTATTCAAAACCTTGTGCTTTTAGACCAGAATGACACCACGTTAAAACTTTTAGTTGATAATCATAATGAGAGTCTTAGAAAATTCAGACGCGCTGCGGGGACGAAGCTTCGTGGCCAGATCGGCAGCACGAGCCATCTAGTTTTGCTGGTCTTCAGTTCGAGTCTGGAAACTGAGAACTTTTAAAATATATTTTTCTTTCCTTTTTTTTAAGTTTTATTTTAGATATTTTTATCCTTTATTCCCACACTTACTACGAACTTTTCCAAATCTTATACTACTAAAATAAAATTTTATGTCAAAATATTTCTATATTCAAGAGAAATTTTAGGAGTCGAGTTCACGCACATGCGCAGAATTCATTCCTATTCAAAACATTGTGCTTTTAGACCACAATGACACCACGTTAAAACTTCTAGTTGATAATCATAATGAGAGTCTTAGACCATTCAGACGCGCTGCGGGTACGAAGCTTCGTGGCCAGATCGGCAGCACGAGCCATCTAGTTTTGCTGGTATTCAGTTCGCTTCTCGAAACTGAGAACTTTCTCAATATATTTTTCTTTTCTTTTTTTAAAGTTTTATTTTAGATATTTTTATCCTTTATTCCCACACTTACTACGAACTTTTTTAAATCTTATACTACTAAAATAAAATTTTATGTCAAAATATTTCTATATTCAAGAGAAATGTTAGGAGTCGAGTTCACGCACATGCGCAGAATTCATTCCTATTCAAAACATTGTGCTTTTAGACCAGAATGACACCACGTTAAAACTTTTAGTGTATAATCATAATGAGAGTCTTAGACCATTCAGACGCGCTGAGGGTACGAAGCTTCGTGGCTAGATCGGCAGCACGAGCCATCTAGTTTTGCTGGTCTTCATTTCGAGTATGGAAACTGAGAACTTTCTCAATATATTTTTCTTTTCTTTTTTTAAAGTTTTATTTTAGATATTTTTATCCTTTATTCCCACACTTACTACGAACTTTTCCAAATCTTATACTACTAAAATAAAATTTTATGTCAAAATATTTCTATATTCAAGAGAAATTTTAGGAATCGAGTTCACGCACTTGCGCAGAATTCATTCCTATTCAAAACATTGTGCTTTTAGACCAGAATGACACCACGTTAAAACGTTTAGTGGATAATCATAATGAGAGTCTTAGACCATTCAGACGCGCTGCGGGTACGAAGCTTCGAGGCCAGATCGGCAGCATGAGCTACCTAGTTTTGCTGGTCTTCAGTTCGAGTCTCGAAACTGAGAACTTTTTAAATATATTTTTCTTTTATTTTTTTTACATTTTTTTTAGATATTTTTATCCTTTATTCCCACACTTACTACGAACTTTTCCAAATCTTATACTACTAAAATAAAATTTTATGTCAAAATATTTCTATATTCAAGAGAAATTTTAGGAGTCGAGTTCACGCACATGCGCAGAATTCATTCCTATTCAAAACATTGTGCTTTTAGACCACAATGACACCACGTTAAAACTTTTAGTTGATAATCATAATGAGAGTCTTAGACCATTCAGACGCGCTGCGGGTACGAAGCTTCGTGGACAGATCGGCAGCACGAGCCATCTAGTTTTGCTGGTATTCAGTTCGAGTCTCGAAACTGAGAACTTTCTCAATATATTTTTCTTTTCTTTTTTTAAAGTTTTATTTTAGATATTTTTATCCTTTATTCCCACACTTACTACGAACTTTTTTAAATCTTATACTACTAAAATAAAATTTTATGTCAAAATATTTCTATATTCAAGAGAAATTTTAGGAGTAGAGTTCACGCACATGCGCAGAATTCATTCCTATTCAAAACATTGTGCTTTTAGACCAGAATGACACCACGTTAAAACTTTTAGTGTATAATCATAATGAGAGTCTTAGACCATTCAGACGCGCTGAGGGTACGAAGCTTCGTGGCTAGATCGGCAGCACGAGCCATCTAGTTTTGCTGGTCTTCATTTCGAGTATGGAAACTGAGAACTTTCTCAATATATTTTTCTTTTCTTTTTTTAAAGTTTTATTTTAGATATTTTTATCCTTTATTCCCACACTTACTACGAACTTTTCCAAATCTTATACTACTAAAATAAAATTTTATGTCAAAATATTTCTATATTCAAGAGAAATTTTAGGAATCGAGTTCACGCACTTGCGCAGAATTCATTCCTATTCAAAACATTGTGCTTTTAGACCAGAATGACACCACGTTAAAACGTTTAGTGGATAATCATAATGAGAGTCTTAGACCATTCAGACGCGCTGCGGGTACGAAGCTTCGTGGCCAGATCGGCAGCACGAGCTACCTAGTTTTGCTGGTCTTCAGTTCGAATCTCGAAACTGAGAACTTTTTAAATATATTTTTCTTTTCTTTTTTTTACATTTTTTTTAGATATTTTTATCCTTTATTAACACACTTACTACGAACTTTTCCAAATGTTATACTACTGAAATAAAATTTTATGTCAAAATATTTGTAGCCAAGAGAAATTTTAGGAGTCGAGTTCACGCACATGCGCAGAATTCATTCCTATTCAAAACATTGTGGTTTTAGACCAGAATGACACCACGTTAAAACTTTTAGTGGATAATCATAATGAGAGTCTTAGACCATTCAGACGCACTGCGGGTACGATGCTTCGTGGCCAGATCGGCAGCACGAGCCATCTAGTTTTGCTGGTCTCCAGTTCGAGTCTCCAAACTGAGAACTTTTTCAATATATTTTTCTTTTCTTTTTTTAAAGTTTTATTTTAGATATTTTTATCCTTTATTCCCACACCTACTACGAACTTTTTTAAATCTTATACTACTAAAATAAAATTTTATGTCAAAATATTTCTATATTCAAGAGAAATTTTAGGAGTCGAGTTCACGCACATGCGCAGAATTCATTCCTATTCAAAACATTGTGCTTTTAGACCAGAATGACACCACGTTAAAACTTTTAGTGTATAATCATAATGAGAGTCTTAGACCATTCAGACGCGCTGAGGGTACGAAGCTTCGTGGCCAGATCGGCAGCACGAGAAATCTAGTTTTGCTGGTCTTCATTTCGAGTATGGAAACTGAGAACTTTCTCAATATATTTTTCTTTTCTTTTTTTAAAGTTTTATTTTAGATATTTTTATCCTTTATTCCCACACTTACTACGAACTTTTCCACATCTTATACTACTAAAATAAAATTTTATGTCAAAATATTTCTATATTCAAAAGAAATTTTAGGAGTCGAGTTCACGCACATGCCCAGAAATCATTCCTATTCAAAACATTGTGCTTTTAGACCAGAATGACACCACGTTAAAACTTTTAGTGGATAATCATAGTGGGAGTTTTAGACCATTCAGACGCGCTGCGGGTACGAAGCTTCGTGGCCAGATCGGCAGCACGAGCCATCTAGTTTTGCTGGTCTCCAGTTCGAGTCTCCAAACTGAGAACTTTTTCAATATATTTTTCTTTTCTTTTTTTTACATTTTTTTTAGATATTTTTATCCTTTATTAACACACTTACTACGAACTTTTCCAAATCTTATACTATTAAAATAAAATTTTATGTCAAAATATTTGTATATTCAAGAGAAATTTTAGGAGTCGAGTTCATGCACATGCGCAGAATTCAGTCTTATTCAAAACATTGTGCTTTTAGACCAGAATGACACCACGTTAAAACTTTTAGTGGATAATCATAATGAGAGTCTTAGACCATTCAGACGCGCTGCGGGTACGAAGCTTCGTGGCCAGATCGGCAGCACAAGCCATCTAGTTTTGCTGGTCTTCAGTTCGAGTCTCGAAACTGAGAACTTTCTCAATATATTTTTCTTTTCTTTTTTTAAAGTTTTATTTTAGATATTTTTATCCTTTATTCCCACACTTACTACGAACTTTTCCAAATCTTATACTACTAAAATAAAATTCTATGTCAAAATATTTCTATATTCAAGAGAAATTTTAGGAGTCGAGTTCACGCACAGGCGCAGAATTCATTCCTATTCAAAACATTGTGGTTTTAGACCAGAATGACACCACGTTAAAACTTTTAGTGGATAATCATAATGAGAGTCTTAGACCATTCAGACGCGCTGCGGGTACGAAGCTTCGTGGACAGATCGGCAGCACGAGCCATCTAGTTTTGCTGGTATTCAGTTCGAGTCTCGAAACTGAGAACTTTCTCAATATATTTTTCTTTTCTTTTTTTTACATTTTTTTTAGATATTTTTATCCTTTATTAACACACTTACTACGAACTTTTCCAAATCTTATACTATTAAAATAAAATTCTATGTCAAAATATTTCTATATTCAAGAGAAATTTTAGGAGTCGAGTTCACGCACAGGCGCAGAATTCATTCCTATTCAAAACATTGTGCTTTTAGACCACAATGACACCACGTTAAAACTTTTAGTGTATAATACTAATGAGAGTCTTAGACCATTCAGACGCGCTGAGGGTACGAAGCTTCGTGGCCAGATCGGCAGCACGAGCCATCTAGTTTTGCTGGTCTTCATTTCGAGTATGGAAACTGAGAACTTTCTCAATATATTTTTCTTTTCTTTTTTTAAAGTTTTATTTTAGATATTTTTATCCTTTATTCCCACACTTACTACGAACTTTTCCAAATCTTATACTACTAAAATAAAATTTTATGTCAAAATATTTCTATATTCAAGAGAAATTTTAGGAATCGAGTTCACGCACTTGCGCAGAATTCATTCCTATTCAAAACATTGTGCATTTAGACCAAAATGACACCACGTTAAAACTTTTAGTTGATAATCATAATGAGAGTCTTAAACCATTCAGACGCGCTGCGGGTACGAAGCTTCGTGGCCAGATCGGCAGCACGAGCCATCTAGTTTTGCTGGTCTTCAGTTCGAGTCTCGAAACTGAGAAATTTTTAAATATATTTTTCTTTTCTTTTTTTTAACATTTTTTTTAGATATTTTTATCCTTTATTCCCACACTTACTACGAACTTTTTTAAATCTTATACTACTAAAATAAAATTTTATGTCAAAATATTTCTATATTCAAGAGAAATTTTAGGAGTCGAGTTCACGCACATGCGCAGAATTCATTCCTATTCAAAACATTGTGCTTTTAGACCAGAATGACACCACGTTAAAACTTTTAGTGTATAATCATAATGAGAGTCTTAGACCATTCAGACGCGCTGAGGGTACGAAGCTTCGTGGCTAGATCGGCAGCACGAGCCATCTAGTTTTGCTGGTCTTCAGTTCGAATCTCGAAACTGAGAACTTTTTAAATATATTTTTCTTTTCTTTTTTTTACATTTTTTTTAGATATTTTTATCCTTTATTAACACACTTACTACGAACTTTTCCAAATGTTATACTACTGAAATAAAATTTTATGTCAAAATATTTGTAGCCAAGAGAAATTTTAGGAGTCGAGTTCACGCACATGCGCAGAATTCATTCCTATTCAAAACATTGTGGTTTTAGACCAGAATGACACCACGTTAAAACTTTTAGTGGATAATCATAATGAGAGTCTTAGACCATTCAGACGCACTGCGGGTACGATGCTTCGTGGCCAGATCGGCAGCACGAGCCATCTAGTTTTGCTGGTCTCCAGTTCGAGTCTCCAAACTGAGAACTTTTTCAATATATTTTTCTTTTCTTTTTTTAAAGTTTTATTTTAGATATTTTTATCCTTTATTCCCACACCTACTACGAACTTTTTTAAATCTTATACTACTAAAATAAAATTTTATGTCAAAATATTTCTATATTCAAGAGAAATTTTAGGAGTCGAGTTCACGCACATGCGCAGAATTCATTCCTATTCAAAACATTGTGCTTTTAGACCAGAATGACACCACGTTAAAACTTTTAGTGTATAATCATAATGGGAGTCTTAGACCATTCAGACGCGCTGAGGGTACGAAGCTTCGTGGCCAGATCGGCAGCACGAGAAATCTAGTTTTGCTGGTCTTCATTTCGAGTATGGAAACTGAGAACTTTCTCAATATATTTTTCTTTTCTTTTTTTAAAGTTTTATTTTAGATATTTTTATCCTTTATTCCCACACTTACTACGAACTTTTCCAAAACTTATACTACTAAAATAAAATTTTATGTCAAAATATTTCTATATTCAAAAGAAATTTTAGGAGTCGAGTTCACGCACATGCCCAGAAATCATTCCTATTCAAAACATTGTGCTTTTAGACCAGAATGACACCACGTTAAAACTTTTAGTGGATAATCATAGTGAGAGTTTTAGACCATTCAGACGCGCTGCGGGTACGAAGCTTCGTGGCCAGATCGGCAGCACGAGCCATCTAGTTTTGCTGGTCTCCAGTTCGAGTCTCCAAACTGAGAACTTTTTCAATATATTTTTCTTTTCTTTTTTTTACATTTTTTTTAGATATTTTTATCCTTTATTAACACACTTACTACGAACTTTTCCAAATCTTATACTATTAAAATAAAATTTTATGTCAAAATATTTGTATATTCAAGAGAAATTTTAGGAGTCGAGTTCATGCACATGCGCAGAATTCAGTCTTATTCAAAACATTGTGCTTTTAGACCAGAATGACACCACGTTAAAACTTTTAGTGGATAATCATAATGAGAGTCTTAGACCATTCAGACGCGCTGCGGGTACGAAGCTTCGTGGCCAGATCGGCAGCACAAGCCATCTAGTTTTGCTGGTCTTCAGTTCGAGTCTCGAAACTGAGAACTTTCTCAATATATTTTTCTTTTCTTTTTTTAAAGTTTTATTTTAGATATTTTTATCCTTTATTCCCACACTTACTACGAACTTTTCCAAATCTTATACTACTAAAATAAAATTCTATGTCAAAATATTTCTATATTCAAGAGAAATTTTAGGAGTAGAGTTCACGCACAGGCGCAGAATTCATTCCTATTCAAAACATTGTGGTTTTAGACCAGAATGACACCACGTTAAAACTTTTAGTGGATAATCATAATGAGAGTCTTAGACCATTCAGACGCACTGTGGGTTCGAAGATTCGTGGCCAGATCGGCAGCACGTGCCATCTAGTTTTGCTGGTCTTCAGTTCGAGTCTCGAAACTGAGAACTTTTTAAATATATTTTTCTTTCCTTTTTTTTAAGTTTTATTTTAGATATTTTTATCCTTTATTCCCACACTTACTACGAACTTTTCCAAATCTTATACTACTAAAATAAAATTTTATGTCAAAATATTTCTATATTCAAGAGAAATTTTAGGAGTCGAGTTCACGCACATGCGCAGAATTCATTCCTATTCAAAACATTGTGCTTTTAGACCAGAATGACACCACGTTAAAACTTTTAGTGGATAATCATAATGAGAGTCTTAGACCATTCAGACGCGCTGCGGGTACGAAGCTTCGTGGTCAGATCGGCTGCACGAGCCATCTAGTTTTGCTGGTCTTCAGTTCGAGTCTCGAAACTGAGAACTTTTTAAATATATTTTTCTTTTATTTTTTTTACATTTTTTTTAGATATTTTTATCCTTTATTCCCACACTTACTACGAACTTTTCCAAATCTTATACTACTAAAATAAAATTCTATGTCAAAATATTTCTATATTCAAGAGAAATTTTAGGAGTCGAGTTCACGCACAGGCGCAGAATTCATTCCTATTCAAAACATTGTGGTTTTAGACCAGAATGACACCACGTTAAAACTTTTAGTGGATAATCATAATGAGAGTCTTAGACCATTCAGACGCACTGTGGGTTCGAAGATTCGTGGCCAGATCGGCAGCACGTGCCATCTAGTTTTGCTGGTCTTCACTTCGAGTCTCGAAACTGAGAACTTTTTAAATATATTTTTCTTTCCTTTTTTTGAAGTTTTATTTTAGATATTTTTATCCTTTATTCCCACACTTACTACGAACTTTTCCAAATCTTATACTACTAAAATAAAATTTTATGTCAAAATATTTCTATATTCAAGAGAAATTTTAGGAGTCGAGTTCACGCACATGCGCAGAATTCATTCCTATTCAAAACATTGTGCTTTTAGACCAGAATGACACCACGTTAAAACTTTTAGTGGATAATCATAATGAGAGTCTTAGACCATTCAGACGCGCTGCGGGTACGAAGCTTCGTGGTCAGATCGGCTGCACGAGCCATCTAGTTTTGCTGGTCTTCAGTTCGAGTCTCGAAACTGAGAACTTTTTAAATATATTTTTCTTTTATTTTTTTTACATTTTTTTTAGATATTTTTATCCTTTATTCCTACACTTACTACGAACTTTTCCAAATCTTATACTAGTAAAATAAAATTTCATGTCAAAATATTTCTATATTCAAGAGAAATTTTAGGAGTCGAGTTCACGCACATGCGCAGAATTCATTCCTATTCAAAACATTGTGCTTTTAGACCAGAATGACACCACGTTAAAACGTTTAGTGGATAATCATAATGAGAGTCTTAGACCATTCAGACGCGCTGCGGGCACGAAGCTTCGTGGCCAGATCGGCAGCACGAGCCATCTAGTTTTGCTGGTCTTCAGTTCGAGTCTCGAAACTGAGAAATTTTTCAATATATTTTTCTTTTCTTTTTTTTACATTTTTTTTAGATATTTTTATCCTTTATTCCCACACTTACTACGAACTTTTCCAAATCTTATACTACTAAAATAAAATTTTATGTCAAAATATTTCTATATTCATGAGAAATTTTAGGAGTCGAGTTCACGCACATGCGCAGAATTCATTCCTATTCAAAACATTGTGCTTTTAGACCAGAATGACACCACGTTAAAACTTTTAGTGGATAATCATAATGAGAGTTTAGACCATTCAGACGCGCTGTGGGTACGAAGCTTCCTGGCCAGATCGGCGGCACGAGCCATCTAGTTTTGCTGGTCTTCAGTTCGAGTCTCGAAACTGAGAACTTTTTAAATATATTTTTCTTTTCTTTTTTTTACATTTTTTTAAGATATTTTTATCCTTTATTCCCACACTTACTACGAACTTTTCCAAATCTTATACTTTTAAAATAAAATTTTATGTCAAAATATTTCTATATTCAAGAGAAATTTTAGGAGTCGAGTTCACGCACATGCGCAGAATTCATTCCTATTCAAAACATTGTGCCTTTAGACCAGAATGACACCACGTTAAAACTTTTAGTGGATAATCATAATGAGAGTCTTAGACCATTCAGACGCGCTGCGGGTACGATGCTTCGTGGCCAGATCGGCAGCACGAGCCATCTAGTTTTGCTGGTCTTCAGTTCGAGTCTCGAAACTAAGAACTTTTTAAATATATTTTTCTTTCCTTTTTTTTACATTTTTTTTAGATATTTTTATCCTTTATTCCCACACTTACTACGAACTTTTCCAAATCTTATACTACTAAAATAAAATTTTATGTCAAAATATTTCTATATTCAAGAGAAATTTTAGGAGTCGAGTTCACGCACATGCGCAGAATTCATTCCTATTCAAAACATTGTGCTTTTAGACCAGAATGACACCACGTTAAAACTTTTAGTTGATAATCATAATGAGAGTCTTAGACCATTCAGACGCACTGTGGGTTCGAAGATTCGTGGCCAGATCGGCAGCACGTGCCATCTAGTTTTGCTGGTCTTCACTTCGAGTCTCGAAACTGAGAACTTTTTAAATATATTTTTCTTTCCTTTTTTTGAAGTTTTATTTTAGATATTTTTATCCTTTATTCCCACACTTACTACGAACTTTTTTAAATCTTATACTACTAAAATAAAATTTTATGTCAAAATATTTCTATATTCAAGAGAAATGTTAGGAGTCGAGTTCACGCACATGCGCAGAATTCATTCCTATTCAAAACATTGTGCTTTTAGACCAGAATGACACCACGTTAAAACTTTTAGTGTATAATTATAATGAGAGTCTTAGACCATTCAGACGCGCTGAGGGTACGAAGCTTCGTGGCCAGATCGGCAGCACGAGCCATCTAGTTTTGCTGGTCTTCATTTCGAGTATGGAAACTGAGAACTTTCTCAATATATTTTTCTTTTCTTTTTTTAAAGTTTTATTTTAGATATTTTTATCCTTTATTCCCACACTTACTACGAACTTTTCCAAATCTTATACTACTAAAATAAAATTTTATGTCAAAATATTTCTATATTCAAGAGAAATTTTAGGAATCGAGTTCACGCACTTGCGCAGAATTCAATCCTATTCAAAACATTGTGCATTTAGACCAAAATGACACCACGTTAAAACTTTTAGTTGATAATCATAATGAGAGTCTTAGACCATTCAGACGCGCTGCGGGTACGAAGCTTCGTGGCCAGATCGGCAGCACGAGCCATCTAGTTTTGCTGGTCTTCAGTTCGAGTCTCGAAACTGAGAAATTTTTAAATATATTTTTCTTTTCTTTTTTTTAACATTTTTTTTAGATATTTTTATCCTTTATTCCCACACTTACAACGAACTTTTCCAAATCTTATACTACTAAAATAAAATTTTATGTCAAAATATTTCTATATTCAAAAGAAATTTTAGGAGTCGAGTTCACGCACATGCCCAGAAATCATTCCTATTCAAAACATTGTGCTTTTAGACCAGAATGACACCACGTTAAAACTTTTAGTGGATAATCATAGTGAGAGTTTTAGACCATTCAGACGCGCTGCGGGTACGAAGCTTCGTGGCCAGATCGGCAGCACGAGCCATCTAGTTTTGCTGGTCTCCAGTTCGAGTCTCCAAACTGAGAACTTTTTCAATATATTTTTCTTTTCTTTTTTTTACATTTTTTTTAGATATTTTTATCCTTTATTAACACACTTACTACGAACTTTTCCAAATCTTATACTTTTAAAATAAAATTTTATGTCAAAATATTTCTATATTCAAGAGAAATTTTAGGAGTCGAGTTCACGCACATGCGCAGAATTCATTCCTATTCAAAACATTGTGCCTTTAGACCAGAATGACACCACGTTAAAACTTTTAGTGGATAATCATAATGAGAGTCTTAGACTATTCAGACGCGCTGCGGGTACGATGCTTCGTGGCCAGATCGGCAGCACGAGCCATCTAGTTTTGCTGGTCTTCAGTTCGAGTCTCGAAACTAAGAACTTTTTAAATATATTTTTCTTTCCTTTTTTTTACATTTTTTTTAGATATTTTTATCCTTTATTCCCACACTTACTACGAACTTTTCCAAATCTTATACTACTAAAATAAAATTTTATGTCAAAATATTTCTATATTCAAGAGAAATTTTAGAAGTCGAGTTCACGCACATGCGCAGAATTCATTCCTATTCAAAACATTGTGCTTTTAGACCAGAATGACACCACGTTAAAACTTTTAGTTGATAATCATAATGAGAGTCTTAGACCATTCAGACGCGCTGCGGGTACGAAGCTTCGTGGCCAGATCGGCAGCACGAGCCATCTAGTTTTGCTGGTATTCAGTTCGTTTCTCGAAACTGAGAACTTTCTCAATATATTTTTCTTTTCTTTTTTTAAAGTTTTATTTTAGATATTTTTATCCTTTATTCCCACACTTACTACGAACTTTTTTAAATCTTATACTACTAAAATAAAATTTTATGTCAAAATATTTCTATATTCAAGAGAAATGTTAGGAGTCGAGTTCACGCACATGCGCAGAATTCATTCCTATTCAAAACATTGTGCTTTTAGACCAGAATGACACCACGTTAAAACTTTTAGTGTATAATTATAATGAGAGTCTTAGACCATTCAGACGCGCTGAGGGTACGAAGCTTCGTGGCCAGATCGGCAGCACGAGCCATCTAGTTTTGCTGGTCTTCATTTCGAGTATGGAAACTGAGAACTTTCTCAATATATTTTTCTTTTCTTTTTTTAAAGTTTTATTTTAGATATTTTTATCCTTTATTCCCACACTTACTACGAACTTTTCCAAATCTTATACTACTAAAATAAAATTTTATGTCAAAATATTTCTATATTCAAGAGAAATTTTAGGAATCGAGTTCACGCACTTGCGCAGAATTCATTCCTATTCAAAACATTGTGCATTTAGACCAAAATGACACCACGTTAAAACTTTTAGTTGATAATCATAATGAGAGTCTTAGACCATTCAGACGCGCTGCGGGTACGAAGCTTCGTGGCCAGATCGGCAGCACGAGCCATCTAGTTTTGCTGGTCTTCAGTTCGAGTCTCGAAACTGAGAAATTTTTAAATATATTTTTCTTTTCTTTTTTTTAACATTTTTTTTAGATATTTTTATCCTTTATTCCCACACTTACAACGAACTTTTCCAAATCTTATACTACTAAAATAAAATTTTATGTCAAAATATTTCTATATTCAAAAGAAATTTTAGGAGTCGAGTTCACGCACATGCCCAGAAATCATTCCTATTCAAAACATTGTGCTTTTAGACCAGAATGACACCACGTTAAAACTTTTAGTGGATAATCATAGTGAGAGTTTTAGACCATTCAGACGCGCTGCGGGTACGAAGCTTCGTGGCCAGATCGGCAGCACGAGCCATCTAGTTTTGCTGGTCTCCAGTTCGAGTCTCCAAACTGAGAACTTTTTCAATATATTTTTCTTTTCTTTTTTTTACATTTTTTTTAGATATTTTTATCCTTTATTAACACACTTACTACGAACTTTTCCAAATCTTATACTATTAAAATAAAATTTTATGTCAAAATATTTGTATATTCAAGAGAAATTTTAGGAGTCGAGTTCATGCACATGCGCAGAATTCAGTCCTATTCAAAACATTGTGCTTTT